>NW_015505190.1:1057162-1080068 GCF_001515645.1 Sinocyclocheilus grahami | reverse complement strand
ACAGTATAAGTCATTATAATCCGTAATTATGTCCTCACTGGATGCAACAAATGCCTCGTTTATAATGGGTTTGAATGTTTTTGTTTCGTCGCTCCGGGACACGGCATCACAGTATGGTAAGGGGGGTAAACATTTCCATCACACACTTGAGGTATTCGACCAATCACAACGCACTGGATAGCTGGCCAATCAGAGCACAACTCGCTTTTCAGACCGATGAGCTTTGTAAAAATCGACACGTTTCAGAAAGGCAGGGCATAGAGGAGAAACAATAATGCACAGTATGTGGAAAATAATGTGTTTTTGAACCTTAAACTGCATAAACACATTTCATTACACCAAATACACAAAATAATGTTATTTTTAGCAACATCATATGACCCCTTTAAAAAGAAAGGTTATTTATTGGCATCAGTGGTTGCACAAAGAACCTTTACCATCCATGGTAATTTTTCATTTCACAAAAGGTTCTTTACAGTGGAAAAAGGTTCTTTAGATTATTAAAATGATCTTCAACCTAAGAAAAAATGGTTCTTTTAAGAACTGTTCACTGAAAGGTTCTTTGGGAAACCAAAACTGGTTCTTCTTTGGCATCGCTGTGACAACCCCCTTTTGGAACCTTTATTTTTCAGTGTACACCAGACAATAGTATCCAGCTGCAGACCCGCAGTGTCACACATAACAGGACTCTCAGACTGGAAGTTAGAATAGAGATTATAGACTCACTGAGGTTAAGCTCAAAGTACACTTCGGCCATCCATGTTCAGCAACGGTGTGCGCACTGTCTGCGAGCAGCCCAATTTTGGTGTCCACGCAGACACAAGGTGAATGTTGAGACAGAAGAGTCCCCTAGGTGATATCGTGCTTGTGTCAAACTCGTCCATCCGCTCTCATCCGTGGTTGAGTATACTTTGAAAGCTGTTTGGAAAACAGCTGTGTGCAAGACGGAGTGGAACAAGGAAAATAAAGTATACCCAGGTCTTTACAGTTAGCGGGGTGCGGTTAGGCATTCGGTAGGGTGGAGTTTATAGTTGTAGTGAAGTTAGGGTTACTGTTGGGGGCGGGATAGGTGATCGTCAGCTCTACCCTAAATTCTGGTCTGAGACTGCTGTCCTGAAATTGCTGTCCTAATGAAAGATGATCTCAGTAGAAGAAATTTTATCAAGGGTCATGACATCATAGCACTTCTCTTCAGGGTTTGTGAAGTAACTTCAGAGAACAAGTTTACCTTTAAAAAAAAAACTTTTTTATATTTACTTTTTTTATTTTATTTGATGTGGTACTATTTTCACAAGCAACTGGTACATTTTCAAAACTGTTAGACCTAATTTCACAACAGCTCATCAAAAGTGCCCTTTTTTCAAACATTTCAGCATGTTTTCAATTGTCTTATTACAATACACACAATCACAAAGTATCCTTTTCACTACACAAAATAAATGTTTCATCTATATAAATGTTTTTTTTTTATTTTATTTATTGGTTTATTTAATAGGGACCATGCATATTCATGAACATTGTTGTATAAATATACACCATGTAAATATGCCAGAATTAGTAACAATAACTACTTTTCATCTGTAGTCCCTAGGCAGGTAACATAAAACTAACATAAAGACAGCCAACAATAATACAATAATGTTGAATGAAAAGAATGTTTTGAAAGAATGAATAGTGGTGTTACAAGTGTAATCAGTTTAACGTTTTGTACTAAGAGTCTTGAAAATGAACACCTTACTTATGAAAATAGTACCAAACCAATAAAATAAAAAAAACCTGTAAGAGTGAATTTGGCAGAATTAGAATGATGACAAGAATTCAAATTTGTGACTTTCTGAGAACATTTAGGGAACTTTTGTCTACATTTACAGAAAACTTTGTCATAGATATCTCAGGGCTACTTCAGAAGAGTGCTCTACACTGCCCTAAAGTGAAGAACAAAATCAAAGAGAATCCAGTGTAGAATAAATAAAATTATATATATATATATATATATATTATAATATACTGTTGCTGCATACTAAAATATTTTATTTTATTAAGCAGAGTAATGCCATTCTTATAGGCCTACATTCTTACTATACCAGGGATGCTGGAGCCCCAGCTTCTCAGGCCTAAGTTACCTATTCATTCAAGTGAAATTAAACAAAATGCATTGCAAACAAACATGTCATTAAAAGATTATTTGAAATGTTATCATATTAGGCAATTTCAATTACTGGATCCTTCTGCTAGAAGATCTCTCTATACCATTACAAAAGTTTGCTATGCAGAAAAAAATAGTGATTAGCTACGGGCACTGACTAATCAGAAGCCAGGGCCTACTGCATTTCACATTCCGAACCACACAGTATCAAAATATATTAAATGAATGAGATGAAATTAATATTTTCTAGTTCAACAGACAGTATTAATATTTATATGCCTATTTCTCTTCCTTTAGTGATTGTCTGGGCATATTTTGCACTTCCAGTACTTCCTCTCAATAAGAACTACCGGTAATTAATGGCTAAAAGTCCAGGTGGTCACTTTTTATAGAATAAAGTATAGAAAATAATTTTCATAGAGAGCATTTTTAGCTATCTTACCTTGAAAAAAATATATTTTTTTTTTTTGTAATGACCAGCTATTAATCTGGTCTCCCAGCCTGTTCAGATGGTATAACTGGTGGACCAGTTGACAAGTTCCCAAAACGTCTTCCAGCAGTCCAGACCAGCCTGATTAGACTGGGAGAGCAGCTAAAACCAACTTCAAGCAATGCATTACATGAAACCTTACCCAGACACAAAGGTCAGCATTTTGATGTCAGAATGTAACATTTAAACACATATCAGGCACAGATACTAGTCTATACAATACACTGATTTGTCAAGTGAAATGTGCTGTTTGTTTTCCACTGAATGCACTTAAACCACACACTGCATATTTCACATATTCGCAAATGTTTAACAGTATCCCTGAGGATCATTTATGGGCTGCCATACCGAAACCTGTATGTGGGATCTCAGGTCAGTTGAGGAAACCCCCAGCTAGGTACCATGAAGTGGGAATCTCCCTTCTCAACTTGAGTAGCCTCTCATTGTGCTGACTCAGTTTCTATGACGTCCTGCTCCTCAAGTGATTGGCGGATGAGGGACTTGAGCAAGGGCAGACCAAGGCCAGTTGTGGCAGAGACTGGGATGATGTGCATGAAATGCATTAGGCTTTTAGGGATGACATACTCAGGAAAGAGGTGGCTTGATTCTAGGAAAGCACAGCATCACTTCAAATAGTCAACCGAGGAAAACTGCACATACACAGCCATCAAGCTCGATGCAATGAAACAATCACATTAGGCCTGCACTTCAGCTAAATTTACTTGTGGCAGAAACTCGAGACTGCCAAAATAGTCAATAAGAGTACAAATCACAGACCTTCCCCTTGGGGAAAATTGCGGTACACATATTGGTGTAAAACATGGACCTTTTAACTGATGTAATAAACTGCTCTCAGACTGCTTTTTAAACACAATGGGTATATGTTGAACTGATATCAATCTGCATATGTGATGGACATCGGTTAAGACCATCTATGGTATCTCATTTGAAGGCATCTTGAGTAAGACATCTCCATATTTAACAAAGTACATACAGAAGACCTAATCCGGAAGCAACATGACCCGTTTTACAGAATATGGAAGTTTAATGTTGCCACTATTGTATGAAACAATAATGCAACCACTTGATTGATAAAAGCATCTACTGTCGTGATATGAAATTTCTCCTACGCACCCACTTTAAACCTAAAATAACACAAAACAAAGTCTAAAGGCAATTTTTGACTAATATGCTAAATGGCCTATATAATAAAAAGCCCCTAAATAACCTGTTCGCTTCTAATAAAATCTACCTTACTGGTTCTCCAAGTGAGCTTCCAGTTCTCGGAGACGACCCTGAGCCTCGGGGAGGTCCATCTTATTTATGACCAGGATCGCTGGCTTGCCTAACAGTTCCTCCTTATACAACTCCAATTCCTGATTAACAGAGAAAATCAAGAGCATTTTATGCATCATAATCGTATATGTAGAAGCATTTCATTCAGAAAAGTAGTGCGTTTTGTTTTGTTTTTTACATAGAACTTACATGTCATATATACTGTATGTGTGAGTGTGTGTATTGATATGCACATTACCATTCAAAAGTTTGGGGTCAGAATTTTTGTTTTTGAAAGAAAACTATTTTATGCTCACTAACACTGCACTTATTTGATCACAAATACAGCAAAAACATAAATATTGTAAAATATTATTACAATTAAAAATAATTCTTCTATTTTAATATATGTAAAAAAAATTGTTTCTTCCTGTGATGGTAAAGCTGAAATTTTAGCAGCCATTACTCCAGTCTTTATTGTCACATGATTCTTCAGAAATTACAATTCTTCAGAAATCAATCTAATATGCTGATTTGGTGCTCAAAAAAACATTTCTTACCCTTTTCAATGTTAAAAACAGTTGCTTAATATTTTTTTGTTAAAACTGTGACTTTTTTTTCCAGGATTATTTGATGAATAGAAATTTTAAAAGAATGGTATTTATTTGAAATATTTTGCAATATTATAAACGACTTTACTGTCCCTGTTGATCAACTTAACGCATCCTTGCCGAATCAAAGTATTTTTTTTTTTTTAAGTACTGAACTCAAACTTTTAAACGATTGTGTATATTATTACCTTGGTTAAAAGCAGCATGGTTTCAAATGCAGACCTATCCGGGGTCTTACTAGCTAGCTGAAACCCACAGATGTCGACCTGAAACATCAGAACATGAGATTACTACTCAACTCTTAGTCACTAACATTCAAGTTCACATAACAGACAAAACGCAGTACCACAAACATGAGCTGCTTGGTTCTCTCCACATGCTTTGAGAAATTTGTGTTCCATGCCTTTATTCTCATGACCACCTTCAATGAGTCCTGGTAAGTCTGCTACTGAAACCTCCAGAGAAAAACAAACTTCTGTAACTCACTCTGGCATCAGTCTGAAGTAGTATGTATTAATGACACACCATATAATATAAAATCATAATTGATGAAGGTCTGTTCATCGAAAATGTATACTGTATGTATATAACGATATACTGTAATTTTTTTGGTTTAATTCTCAAGTTATTTTATGGGAGAAGGTCAAAACCAAGCTTGTTAAACGGTGTATAAGTGCTAAGTGCTATTATTTCATCACATTTTGAAGAGCCTGTTATCCTACCTGCTTGTGGTCATTATACATAACCTTTCCAATTTCAGGTCTTAAAGTTGTAACTGCAGAGGGAAAATAACAAGACATAATTGCAAAAGTGGCAATTTTATATACAGTGGGTACGGAAAGTATTCAGACCCCCTTAAATTTTTCACTCTTTGTTATATTGCAGCCATTTGCTAAAATCATTTAAGTTAATTTTTTTCCTCATTAATGTACACATAGCACCCCATATTGACAGAAAAACACAGAATTGTTGACATTTTTGCAGATTTATTAAAAAAGAAAAACTGAAATATCACATGGTCCTAAGTATTCAGACCCTTTGCTCAGTATTTAGTAGAAGCACCCTTTTGATCTAATACAGCCATGAGTCTTTTTGGGAAAGAGGCAACAAGTTTTTCACACCTGGATTTGGGAATCCTCTGCCATTCCTCCTTGCAGAGCCTCTCCAGTTCTGGCAGGTTGGATGGTAAACGTTGGTGGACAGCAATTTTTAGGAAAACTGTTTTGAACTGATCATTCCTAATTTTATTGCAAGTGTTTTACTCTGGCACTGAATAATCTAGCATTAAACAATCTATGAAGGTATAAAACACCTAAATCACAAACAGCAGCATGAAAAATCAGAAGATGGCAGTAGAGCTCTGATTCTGTTACAAAGGTCTCCACAAAATGCATGAAGATCTTGAGAAACGGAGGCTAATGGAATAAGAACTACCGGTAATTAATGGCTAAAAGTCCAGGTGGTCACTTTTTATAGAATAAAGTATAGAAAATAATTTTCATAGAGAGCATTTTTAGCTATCTTACCTTGAAAATATATATATTTTTTTTTTGTAATGACCAGCTATTAATCTGGTCTCCCAGCCTGTTCAGATGGTATAACTGGTGGACCAGTTGACAAGTTCCCAAAACGTCTTCCAGCAGTCCAGACCAGCCTGATTAGACTGGGAGAGCAGCTAAAACCAACTTCAAGCAATGCATTACATGAAACCTTACCCAGACACAAAGGTCAGCATTTTGATGTCAGAATGTAACGTTTAAACACATATCAGGCACAGATACTAGTCTATACAATACAGACTGATTTGTCAAGTGAAATGTGCTGTTTGTTTTCCACTGAATGCACTTAAACCACACACTGCATATTTCACATATTCGCAAATGTTTAACAGTATCCCTGAGGATCATTTATGGGCTGCCATACCGAAACCTGTATGTGGGATCTCAGGTCAGTTGAGGAAACCCCCAGCTAGGTACCATGAAGTGGGAATCTCCCTTCTCAACTTGAGTAGCCTCTCATTGTGCTGACTCAGTTTCTATGACGTCCTGCTCCTCAAGTGATTGGCGGATGAGGGACTTGAGCAAGGGCAGACCAAGGCCAGTTGTGGCAGAGACTGGGATGATGTGCATGAAATGCATTAGGCTTTTAGGGATGACATACTCAGGAAAGAGGTGGCTTGATTCTAGGAAAGCACAGCATCACTTCAAATAGTCAACCGAGGAAAACTGCACATACACAGCCATCAAGCTCGATGCAATGAAACAATCACATTAGGCCTGCACTTCAGCTAAATTTACTTGTGGCAGAAACTCGAGACTGCCAAAATAGTCAATAAGAGTACAAATCACAGACCTTCTTGCGGTACACATATTGGTGTAAAACATGGACCTTTTAACTGATGTAATAAACTGCTCTCAGACTGCTTTTTAAACACAATGGGTATATGTTGAACTGATATCAATCTGCATATGTGATGGACATCGGTTAAGACCATCTATGGTATCTCATTTGAAGGCATCTTGAGTAAGACATCTCCATATTTAACAAAGTACATACAGAAGACCTAATCCGGAAGCAACATGACCCGTTTTACAGAATATGGAAGTTTAATGTTGCCACTATTGTATGAAACAATAATGCAACCACTTGATTGATAAAAGCATCTACTGTCGTGATATGAAATTTCTCCTACGCACCCACTTTAAACCTAAAATAACACAAAACAAAGTCTAAAGGCAATTTTTGACTAATATGCTAAATGGCCTATATAATAAAAAGCCCCTAAATAACCTGTTCGCTTCTAATAAAACCTACCTTACTGGTTCTCCAAGTGAGCTTCCAGTTCTCGGAGACGACCCTGAGCCTCGGGGAGGTCCATCTTATTTATGACCAGGATCGCTGGCTTGCCTAACAGTTCCTCCTTATACAACTCCAATTCCTGATTAACAGAGAAAATCAAGAGCATTTTATGCATCATAATCATATATGTAGAAGCATTTCATTCAGAAAAGTAGTGTGTTTTGTTTTGTACATAGAACTTACATTTCATATATACTGTATGTGTGAGTGTGTGTATTGATATGCACATTACCATTCAAAAGTTTGGGGTCAGAATTTTTGTTTTTGAAAGAAAACTATTTTATGCTCACTAACACTGCACTTATTTGATCACAAATACAGCAAAAACATAAATATTGTAAAATATTATTACAATTAAAAATAATTCTTCTATTTTAATATATGTAAAAAAAATTGTTTCTTCCTGTGATGGTAAAGCTGAAATTTTAGCAGCCATTACTCCAGTCTTTATTGTCACATGATTCTTCAGAAATTACAATTCTTCAGAAATCAATCTAATATGCTGATTTGGTGCTCAAAAAAACATTTCTTACCCTTTTCAATGTTAAAAACAGTTGCTTAATATTTTTTTGTTAAAACTGTGACTTTTTTTTCCAGGATTATTTGATGAATAGAAATTTTAAAAGAATGGTATTTATTTGAAATATTTTGCAATATTATAAACGACTTTACTGTCCCTGTTGATCAACTTAACGCATCCTTGCCGAATCAAAGTATTTTTTTTTTTTTAAGTACTGAACTCAAACTTTTAAACGATTGTGTATATTATTACCTTGGTTAAAAGCAGCATGGTTTCAAATGCAGACCTAACCGGGGTCTTACTAGCTAGCTGAAACCCACAGATGTTGACCTGAAACATCAGAACATGAGATTACTACTCAACTCTTAGTCACTAACATTCAAGTTCACATAACAGACAAAACGCAGTACCACAAACATGAGCTGCTTGGTTCTCTCCACATGCTTTGAGAAATTTGTGTTCCATGCCTTTATTCTCATGACCACCTTCAATGAGTCCTGGTAAGTCTGCTACTGAAACCTCCAGAGAAAAACAAACTTCTGTAACTCACTCTGGCATCAGTCTGAAGTAGTATGTATTAATGACACACCATATAATATAAAATCATAATTGATGAAGGTCTGTTCATCGAAAATGTATACTGTATGTATATAACGATATACTGTAATTTTTTTGGTTTAATTCTCAAGTTATTTTATGGGAGAAGGTCAAAACCAAGCTTGTTAAACGGTGTATAAGTGCTAAGTGCTATTATTTCATCACATTTTGAAGAGCCTGTTATCCTACCTGCTTGTGGTCATTATACATAACCTTTCCAATTTCAGGTCTTAAAGTTGTAACTGCAGAGGGAAAATAACAAGACATAATTGCAAAAGTGGCAATTTTATATACAGTGGGTACGGAAAGTATTCAGACCCCCTTAAATTTTTCACTCTTTGTTATATTGCAGCCATTTGCTAAAATCATTTAAGTTAATTTTTTTCCTCATTAATGTACACATAGCACCCCATATTGACAGAAAAACACAGAATTGTTGACATTTTTGCAGATTTATTAAAAAAGAAAAACTGAAATATCACATGGTCCTAAGTATTCAGACCCTTTGCTCAGTATTTAGTAGAAGCACCCTTTGATCTAATACAGCCATGAGTCTTTTTGGGAAAGATGCAACAAGTTTTTCACACCTGGATTTGGGGATCCTCTGCCATTCCTCCTTGCAGATCCTCTCCAGTTCTGTCAGGTTGGATGGTAAATGTTGGTGGACAGCCATTTTTAGGTCGCTCCAGAGATGCTCAATTGGGTTAAAGTCAGGGCTCTGGCTGGGCCATTCAAGAACAGTCACAGAGTTGTTGTGAAGCCACTCCTTCATTATTTTAGCTGTGTGCTTAGGGTCATTGTCTTGTTGGAAGATAAACCTTCGGCCCAGTCTGAGGTCCCGAGCACTCTGGAGAAGGTTTTCGTCCAGGAAATCCCTGTACTTGGCCGCATTCATCTTTCCCTCGATTGCAACCAGTCGTCCTGTCCCTGCAGCTGAAAAACACCCCCACAGCATGATATATATATATACTGTATATGTGTGTGTGTGTGTGTGTGTGTGTGTGTGGGTGGAGGGCTGCAGTGATGGTTGACTTTCTACAACTTTCTCCCATCTCCCGACTGCATCTCTGGAGCTTAGCCACAGTGATCTTTGGGTTCTTCTTTACCTCTCTCACCAAGGCTCTTCTCCCCCGATAGCTCAGTTTGGCCGGACGGCCAGCTCTAGGTAGGGTTCTGGTCATCCCAAACGTCTTCCATTTATGGATTATGGAGGCCACTGTGCTCTTGGGAACCTTAAGTGCAGCAGAATTTTTTTTGTAACCTTGGCCAGATCTGTGCCTTGCCACAATTCTGTCTCTGAGCTCTTCAGGCAGTTCGTTTGACCTCATGATTCTCATTTGCTCTGACATGCACTGTGAGCTGTAAGGTCTTATATAGACAGGTGTGTGGCTTTCCTAATCAAGTCCAATCAGTATAATCAAACACAGCTGGACTCAAATGAAGGTGTAGAACCATCTCAAGGATGATCAGAAGAAATGGACAGCACCTGAATTAAATATATGAGCGTCACAGCAAAGGGTCTGAATACTTAGGACCATGTGATATTTCAGTTTTTCTTTTTTAATAAATCTGCAAAAATGTCAACAATTCTGTGTTTTTCTGTCAATATGGGGTGCTGTGTGTACATTAATGAGGAAAAAATTTAACTTAATGATTTTAGCAAATGGCTGCAATATAACAAAGAGTGAAAAATTTAAGGGGGTCTGAATACTTTCCGTACCCACTGTACATACATACATACACACTGCTACGTTGGTTTAACTCATTTGTAACTGATTAGCAGTTCTCACAGGAGTAGCTGGCGATCCTTGGTTTAGCATGAGACAAGGCAGTCAGCAAGGAGGATTTGCCTGCATTGGGAAACCTGTCAAAAAAAAGAAGGAAGCCCAAATCTATTAAAATGCTTGATGCGTGTAAAATACACATTAGTGGACAGAAAGGTCACAATTATGAAACTTTACTTTTGAAAAACATCACAATAATATCTATAAAAAATAATACGTTTTTATGAACCAAATATAGTTTATGCATTATGTATTTTTGTTTTGTTTATACATTATTTTGTGCATTGTTCCAACATAATTTTTTAGCTCTTCATGTGCTTTACTTTGTAAGTTTACGCCCTTTGTTTTAAAGCAATACTTTCCCAGTCCACATTCTGTGTTTGGAACAACATGAGGGTGAGTAATATACCCATAGACTAATAGAGTAACGTGCATATAGACTGGGCATCCCATTAAGCACTGCAAACAATGTAATCTAATTTTATTTATTGAATTTTATTGAATTACTAAGTATTATTAAGTATAAAAATAATAAGCATATCAATTCTTCAAATGCATTTTAAAAAGGTGAAGAATGAGCAAAGATACTTTTATTTCATGCTGTGGGTCCTCAGGACTAGGATTGAAAACCACTAAAACAGTTTCCAGTCACGTTTTCGTTTGTGGTGTAGACAAACCATTCATTTCACATACTTCACACAAGTGGATTTATTAAGAATGTTTTAACAAATCCAACCTAAATGAACACCCAACAGCATAAATAGTGTCCCTTTGAATTGACGCCTGAGCTAGCAGGAAATGAAATTTGATGAGCTAAAACGCAAGCAAAGACCACCATTGAACGATTATTAAATTAAAGAGGGGGTAAAAGAATTCCCAACCCCCCTTGTCAACATGACGCACTTTGTAGCATACTCAATTTCATTAATGGTTTGTCTGGGCCCTCTGGGGTTAACAAACGTCAAAATAACAGCAGAAACACGTCAGGAAAATTACCTAGGCTACTTATTCACGTAATCCTACAACTGCTGACCTACAGTGAGATTAGCCTATGAAAAACGCATTTATCATTAATCTGTGGAAATATTAAAACTGAATTATGGATAACGTTAATTATTTGCCACTGTCATATGTCAGCTTGAACATGTCACTAATCAGCTAATATGCTTAACACGTGATAAAAGTGTCGAGTGTAGCTTCATGTTTGTAACAGTAATTAGATCAGCTCCTCGATCTGTTAACGACACAGCCGTTACACACTGATCATGCGAAGGTCGGGCTACTATACTACAAACTATACAAACTCGCCAAAGATACCAACCTTCCGGAAACAAACTCTGCTTGTCCAGACCATCCCGAAATAACTCCCCAGGGCAGAGAATGTATTAAAATAGCATTACATCGGTCTGTTTTTAGTTACAACGTTACTGGCTCTGCATTGTTGAAGTAAAGGACCAAACACGTGTGTGCTTCCGGAAACATACCAATGTGTGCTGTGATTGGCTGAAAATCCTGTCCATCACACATGTTTCCGCCTCCCACCGATAGCATTAGAACGTCGTAATTTTCAATAATCGTAGTGATATGATCTCGAGGGAGCTTGCTCACATTTATCTGCGCACATGATTTCCACTGCCAGGTTTTTAGGTATGACTCCCCTTGTCATAAATAGTAAAGTATTGTATTTTTGTAAACAATTTACACAAAAGGGGACTGAATGATCTGGGCTTCCCAAGCAATGCGAAACTGAATTAAAAATGATGGCACATTACAAAACTATTTGTTATGAAGTATAATTATTTGTATTTCTTATTTTATTACTATTTTTTATTTGTGTTATTTATTTATTTTAGATTTCTAGCAACTAAAAAAAAATCTGCATTAAAAATACATTGAAATACATTTAGCCTATTAGGCAAACTAATTTCTTAAGTGAGATTATTTAGGTTTTGTCTAGCCTAACTGTCAAAAAAAAGAAAATAATAATAATAAATAAATAAATAATAACAGTAAGCTAATCATGAGCTCTAAGTACAGATTGTAATTCAATGATGTTCTTCACGTCAGGTGGTGTTTAGTGGAAGTGGACAGCGTGACGCTCGGAACGTGGGCGCGCAGGCAGCTCTTTAAAAGTCGTAAAACACTCGCTCAAAGCCAATTATTCGCCTCAAAGGTATGAACAGAAAAGGAGCTACGGGACAGAAAAGACTGAACTAAACATTGTAAGTGAATTATTTTGAGTATTTTACATATAACCATTTGAAAATTTGGCTTTTTGTTGCGTTACCAAATGATTGTTGTTTTACGTGGCATTTTGTTTAGGGTTAGTAGTAGCTATATAAATGTAGAGGAAGACGGACACGGTGTATATTTACTTTCTGTTATATGCAACAGTTTTCAAGTCATAAAAGATTTCACTGTTGATTCCAACATGGGACGATTACTGGGATTCCTTGACGGCCAGTGGTGGCGCCTACTGTTAGTGTGTCTGCTGATGCTTGCCACCGCATCATCGTACACTATACCCAATCTGGAGATGCTCAACACCGAGGGCACGGGGGTCGGCAAGGCTCCCGGTCAGCTGAACGAGATAAACCGCGAATGCTGGGACGCTTCGTCACTGGCAGTAATACAAGCGCGTAAATTACGCGTTGCAGAAACAGTAGCTGGACTCTGGGACTTCATGACATACTTGAGCGGGTCTAATCACCCCAAACATCAAGACAGTTTTATGGAGTTGGCGCAGGTCTTTTGGGAGAGGTATGTGGACTGTGTGCTGGCACGCGCGCACGGACTGGGCAGAAGGGCCAGAGCGTCCAGGCAAGAAATCATCAAAGTGTTAACTTATCATTCAGAAGGGATGAAGATCTAGATACCCTACTGCGTGTTTAACTTTTCATGTCTGTCAAATATAGAGATAGAATGTATTTCTTTGTGACTTTCGTCTTTCAAACTACAGCTAAATTAGCTTGTACAAATAAATGTCGCTCATTCTGTTACAACGCTGTCAAACATAATACATGCCAACCAATATGTATTAAAACATATATATTTGTAATAATGTGTTGGCAATACCTATGTATTTTCAATATTTCTCACACCTTAGAAATGTAATTTCTAAAAAAAAAAAAAAACATTTTACATACAGTGGAAAAATAACTGGGTGATCATTTTCAGCTATGTGCTATGCGGACTGTATAATAATAGGCCTAATAATTTAAAGGACATACAATGTATTCGTTTGGATGTCTAGAGTAAAATTTACATACTACACTTGGGGCAACACAATAGTCAAAATGAACATTGAGTTCAGTATAACACCGGCAGATCCCTGCAGTGCCACAGCAGCCCCAGACAATAATCACAATCAATCACAATACTGCAAATCAGCATCCAATTAAGGTACCAGCTGCCCAATTACAGTCAACAACTACCATGTTAAAATACACAGTACCAAATTTAACACAAAGCTCTTATGTATTGTGTTGAACTTGTTCAGAATCTCAGATCAGTGAAGGTGGGTGTACTAACATTTTCTCGCATTCATGATTATCTCATGGTTCATTTTAGTGATTTTTGTGCCATAATTTCTCTCTGCTAATTAATATTTACCCATTTATGTGCAAAAGGTTCTTTGATGTACAGTATGGCACAATAATTCATTAATGTGCAGTGACATAATGAAAGATTACCTAATAGAGTCCACCATCATATTTAGTACAGTATGTTCAGTCTGAAGGTGTCAGAGTTATTACAGTTAACTAATGCTAAAACCATAAAAGTATTAACTGAAATAAAATATTTACATTTTGTTTCAGCTAGTTGTTCAGGCACTATTTCTCACATTCTTAACTTAAACTAAAATACCTAAAACTAAAACTCTAAAACTGAAATAAAAATACAAAAAAAAACATATAGACCTTAAAAAATAACAACTAATGAATGACACACAACTAAAAAAATTAAAACACACACTCTCCATAGGCGTAATAGTTTTTCTACTGTACAGACTGTATATTCTATTGCCCTACACCAACCCTACCCCTAAACCTACCCCTTACAGGAAACTTTCTGCATTTTTTTAGATTTTCAAAAAACTTAATTCTGTATGATTTATAAGCTTTTGTACCCGTGGGGACCACAATTTAGGTCCCCACCGTGACACGAGTCCCCATGAGTCTGTGTGTTCAGGTTTAAGTCCCCACCAGGATATATAAACCTATACACACACACACACACACACATTTTAACAATTTATTTAAATACACTTAAACTAAATAATTTACAGGGACATAAATATTGCAGATGCAGTTAAATACGCACACAATCATGAACCAGTGAATCATGAACCACACACACACACACACACACAAAATCTACATACAAACTAATTCCGTATATCAAACAGACTGCTACTAGCCTATGACAAGATATCAAATCTAAAATTAGTTATGAGGAGGAACACAGTTGTGGATGGTGTTCATGAAGGGGTAGCCTAACTGATGTTGGGGCTGTGAGATAACTCTAAGGTTAGGACACTTTTTATTACATGAACTATTCACTAGTGACAAGTTCTGTATACGTTTCTGAACCATCACCGAACAATCAACTGAACTGTCCTGTTCACTTCCCAAGAGTTTCATCGGAGCAGTAACGCACATGGCTGACCTAAATGAACAGGAGTCCGTGTTACCTATGAGAGTAATTGAATGATTCAAGCAACGTGAGACTGTAATTGTATTGTCCTACATTCTTAAAAATAAAGGTGCTTCACGATGCCATAGAAGAACCTTTTTGTCTAAATGCTTCCATAAAGAACCTTTAACATCTGAAGAACCTTTCTGTTTCACAAAAGGTTCTTTGTGGCGAAATAATGTTCTTCAGATTACAAAAAGGTAAGAAAGAGATGGTTCTTTAAAGAGAACCTTTGACTGAATGGTTCTTTGTGGAACCAAAAATGGTTCTTCTATGGCATCACTGTGAAGAACCTTTTGAAGCACCTTTTCCATGTGAACAAATAAACATGCGACATGTGCGATTTTGCAAAGCTGACGCGCACATAGAGTAACGATCGATTGAGTTTCCTCCCGTTTAACGGAAAAAGAGCGTGCTGTTATTTCTCTGATGCCATGTGCGCGCGGCAGACTCCGCGGATCTGGGCTCGCTCTGCATGCCTGCCGGTGCGGCACGAGGCGCAGATGATGCTGGATAGGGACTGATAGAGACTGATAGAGACTGACGCCTCGCAGCTTTTCCGCGCTGCTACTCTGGAGCTGTAGCTATAACGCATATGATTCAGCGACGTGTTAAAAAAAACAGTCAGCAGCATCTTTAGAAAATCAGTCGTCCAATATCATCCTGTGACTCGGCGTGGATCCTCCCACTAGGGATACGGACTATTTATACAGCGTGCAGCATCCCGAGCCTTCTAGAGATACGAAATCTGAATCTGAAAAAAACAAACAGAGAATCTGAAGATTCTTCGTTTGGAGGTAAGGACACCACTATAGAAATGTCTTTAATAATATTCCAAACAATACATCTAGAGTGTAGATGTGACCTAAATTGTGCCAGATTAAAATCAAACATCATTTGCACAATGTTCGTTTCTGATATTCCGCTAAAGCTTCTCGTTTATACACGCATTTTAGTGCTACACCGGGCCGCGTAAAGTTACAGTCACTGTTGTCATTTTATCTCTACGTAAAATGAAGTTTTTTCTTGGAAGGATTGAAACTACTACCATTTTTGTGCCGTTAACATAAGCCCTAGGTAGGTGCAGATATGGTGTACGTCTATGAATAGACACAGGCCATACAGACAAAAACAGAAACTAATTTAGCCTATAATATTTAACAGATACGTTCTTATGATGTGCATATTCAGACCAGGTAACATGGCAACAATGTTACACCATTAGTTAATGTCTGAAATTAGTGCTTTTCGAATACTGTTCAAACTGTTCTAAAATGAAATTATTTTAAACGGTTGCCGTATTTGCCGTCTTTTCAGTGTGAATCTACTATTTTGGAGGCGTATACCTTATGCGCATACCTTTCACATACACGTGCATGCCTGTATATACTGACATACCATCCAGTCTGAGCTTCAGGCTCACTGATAACACTGTCTAGACTACACACACACACACACACACAACTAGCAGTACAACGCTCTTCACACTTGTAATGTACATTCACACAGTTACTTTGTAGAAATACTTATATAGTGTGTCCTGTCATGTCTAATGTTTTGCTTTCCCATCATATGAAAGCATATAAATAAACAGGGTCTTAAGAATTTAAACAACTTGAATATTGATATTTGAATGTCTAATGTCAATGATGGAGGAAATGTTGGCTTACAAAACAATACTCAATTCTATTGATTATACTTTTATCAACAACTAAACCAGCTGGAACATTTGAAATTATTATTGGCACTGGCTTTGTTAAATAAATAAGGGATAATGCACAGTTATAATAGCAGAAAAAAATACTTTAAAATATCAAAACACAAGCGCAGCTATTGGAAATCTGGATCAGCAGTCAATTATACTGTTTTGCATTATTGAGAAATATTTGACCACTGAATTCAGTGATTGACCAGTCAGAAACAAGCTGTGTAATACATGTTATGAGGATCTAGTCTTTTTTGAAAACAGAGAGATGAGTGTGGAAAGCCCATGAGTACCCCTTGTGAATGTGGTCTGGAGACTGTTAAATGGGGCAGTGGGGTGGAAATGCCAGTTCCAAACCCTGCCAACGCTCCCCTCCTCCCCTTACACACCCCTGTCCCACCATCCTCACTCCCGGTTATGCCTGGAATCCTGCGCACTCTCTCTGAAAAGTGTAAACAACCAGGGTCAAAGAAAAACAGGTTGTGTGATGGGTGACTGCGATGTGCCGACTGTCAGCATGCCAAGCCCACTTTTTTGAAAAACATAAACAGGGGCAGCATGGATTACAGGCCAAGCAGAGGTCTATCAGAGGGGATTTACACCCGTCGGGTCACAACAATGAGTGTGCTCGGATAACAGTTTCTCACTCCATAACACTGATTATGATTTGCTTTTGTCAGGAAACAGTGGCAGCGCTAATGCTAGCATTAGCTCAGCAGGGAACTGTGTCTGAGCAAGGCTATCTTTGTGTACATAGCTGATGACTTTTTTGTTATTAGAACCTTTTGCACATGAGCTATGACAAGAGGGGAGAAATTACTGTTAGTTTGGTTCTATGGTTAAAAAATTTTAATGTAGAAAAATAGCTTGTGCAACACATCAAAATAATGTAAAACAACTACAAACGTATCTACACTAAAATAAAGTTTAAACAGAGAAACACCAATAGACAAGACTTAGAATAGAATTTACAGGGTATCACAAGTTGTTACCATCTAGGCCTATTTGTTGTGCATTAATCAACTTTAGATAATAGATATTCAGTGCAAGTAATAATATGCAAACATCACAACACCATATAGTTTTATACAAAAGCAGTTTTAGCAAATGCCTGCATATTTAGTGTAATATGCTAAGATTTACAGATATAATTATTTTTATTTTGTGTTTATCAGTGCCAGCTCTAATTCTGGCTGCCATTATGCCTCTGTTAGAAGAAGGTTCTGTGCCGAGGGACTGTACTCGAACTGTGCCGGTAGTCATCATTGGTGAGTCAACAAGGAGCAAATGTTATCAGATTCATTACTGTTGAAAAAAATGCTATTCACAGCATCAACCAATCCTGATGGATCTTAAACAGTAGATTCCAATATAACATTCCACAGTCTCTCCCATTTCCCCTTCACAGGTAACGGTCCTTCCGGTATATGCTTGTCGTACCTTCTGAGTGGGTATACTCCTTATTTAGATCCATTGGCTGTGCACCCAAACCCTATCCTCTTTCGTAAACTACAGGAAGCCAAGCAGCTTCCCATCACTGAACAGGTAATAAGATGAGTGTCAAAACAAGTTGCGAAGTTTAACCTAGAACTAAATTGTGGCGTAAAAATTATGGAGTAGATCCAAATTGTGAACAATCAGAAATGTGAGTCAAATGTACAATAAACCAGCTGACCAATGTGTCTTTATGTAGGATTTGGAGTTTCTTTGCGAAGGTTTAGAGGGGCGTTCAGGAAACCCTGTGGCCGTGCTCTTCGACACACTCCTTCATCCAAATGCAGATTTGGGCTTCGAGTTCCCCTCTGTACTGCAGTGGAGGATGGAAAAGAAACATCACATTCCTCATCTGGTCTTGGGAAAAGCTACACCTGGTGGTGCCTGGCACGTGAGTGACCTCTCTGAGATAGTCGGGTTAATGCTTCTCACAACTGTACAAGCTGAAAAAATAATAATAGCTTCTCGAACTGCCACGTAAGCTTTGAGTAGTTTCTATGGCATAGCTAAGACTTTCTTACTATCTCAGGTTAGAGTATTGTTGTAAGAGTTTTGATATACTAGTTATACAAGACAATTGACATAATGTGAAGAAACCTGAATTTACAACCCTAACAATAATTTTTTACTAAATATCCTTCATTGACAAAATATACTCTTTCTGGTCTCCAAGGCAATGGAAGGTTCGATGCTGACCATTAGTCTTGGTATATGGATGGAGTTACCAGGAGTCAACTATAGAGATTTGACCTCAGGCAAAAGGAGGTATGTACTATGGTGGATAACTGATGGTAGCTTCCAATAGTACTGTGGTGTCATGTCCTGCTCCTGGAGAGCCTCATTCCTGCAAAATTTGGTTCCAAACCTATTTAAACACACCTGAACCAGCTTGTCATGGGCTGTGTCTGAAAGCTGAAAATGCTGCCTTCGGAGGATGCATTCCAAGGTAGGAAGGCATCATGGTACGACCAAATCAGCTTTACTACCTGTCTCCTGAAATGCCTTTGTTTGATCTATTTTTGAAGGCTGCATAGATGTATCCTTCATGTCCTTTGATATCCTACAATCCTGTGCATTCTAGTCTGTGACAGTTGAGCTAAAAAATCAAGATGGTGCCTGAAAGTTGCGGTTGGTGGTCTGTTTGTGCATAAATATGTTCCTGACCAAATTCTTCCACTTTTGATGTTACTTCTAGCAAGAAATTAGTATAGAGACAGAGCGACACACGTCATAATCTGAAAACCACGGCCACCGGGGGGAAAACAATCCATCCCTCTCCATTGACTTTGTATTGCGGGAAGCTGACTCCTTGTCATTTCTGACTTATAACAAAAAACAGAACAATGTCTAAAAGCTGTTGTGTGGCAAGGTGTACAGCAAACAAGCTAAAAAAAAAAGAACTACGTCTTTATAAACTGTTGACCCCCAAAAAAATGGTGTTTAAGGACACCAAAGTATAGCGCAACATTTCGTATTACTCTGAGAACTACGCTCACTGGAGGGAAACGTAATCGGCGACAGGAAACATTCATTATTTTAACAATGTCAAAGGATTATTTCACCATCCTATGTGAACCTGAGAGGAGGACATATATTGAGAAACTAAATTTTATTGGTCTGTGTCAGTGTCCCTTTTCCGTACCTTCCTTTTGTTTGAGAAATGATCCAACTGAATGGCCCAATGTGAAATACCCTGACATCAACAAATATTTGTGTCCTTAAACGCTTGTTTTTTTGGGTCAACAGCTTATAAAAATGTAGTTCTGTTTTTTTTTAGCTTGTTTACTATACACCTTGTCACACAGCAGATTTTAGGCATTGTTCTGTTGTGTGTGCGTGGCCTTAAATGCGCACTGTCTCTATTATAGTAATTCAATATTCACTTTGTTTTCACCAAAGTTTGCTCTATTATGTTGTAGATCATTAAACCGTTATGCTGCCTTAAAAGCCTGTCCGAAATCAGTTTCATGAGATGCCTTCGTGTGCAAATTCTGCCTGCAAAGTCATTGCCTGATAAGGCTGTGAGGCAACAAGTCAGCAGCCTAAGCTTTCAGATGCAGACAAGGTCTTCAGGATTACTATAAACCTTTAGACAGGTGTGTCAGAACGGGTTGGAACTAAACTCTGCAGGAAGGTGGGCCTCCTTGACAAAGGATTTGACACCTCTGCATTAATGTTTCTTGAAGATATCAAGAAGGTGGGTTCCTCTCAAGTAGAAATATGGTCTAATTTTTCAAACGTTAAAGAAAGATCTGAGATTGATGGGTTATGTATGTTATGGGCTTTTCTCACAGGTCGGTGTCCAATGATCGAGCCACTCCAGATGAGATCTCTTCATACTACAAAAATTATGTCAAGCTCATGGGTCTCCAGAAGAACTTTGTGGACAATACCTATGTCACCTCTGTTCAAAAACTTCACCGCAGTCATGAAAAAAGTCTTGGGAATGAAAAGAACACTGTAAATGGTCAGCTGAATGGTGTGAAAAACGGGTTTGATTTTTGCAATAAGAATGGCACTGAGAACGGTCAGAATGGGTTTAGCAATGAGTTACAAAATGGAATGGAGAATAGCAGTAAAAGTGGTGATATTGAGGAGGAGGATGAAGATAAAAGAGGCAAAGAAAGAGTGAGAGAGAGTACTGGGGTTTCCCAAGGACTTTCACAGGGACTCTGGGAGGTCAGGGGCTACCAGCAGCTCCAAGGTGACACTCATGTCCCGTTTAGCTTATTTGCAGAGAATGTTGTCTTAGCAACAGGGGCATCTGACTCTCCAGCTCGACTGGGAGTAGAGGGGGAGGATCTCCCTTATGTGTTCCACAGTGTACGTGACCTTGGGGTGGCTGTCAGCTGTCACGGCAAACTGGGCTCTTCCTCTGACCCCGTGCTGGTAGTGGGGGCGGGGCTTAGCGCAGCCGATGCAGTGTTGTGTGCCCTGAACCATAGGGTCTCCGTGTTGCATGCATTCCGCAAGCGTGCTGATGACCTGGGTCTCATCTTCAAACAGTTGCCAAAGACACTTTACCCTGAATATCACAGGGTCTACCACATGATGTGTTCCCAAGTTTACCCAGCATCCCCTGTTGCCAATCCCATAGCTCCTAGTCCATCTTTGTCCCCCGACTACACCAGCTTCCCTGAGCACTGTGTGCTCTCCTTCCAGCCTGACATGCACTGTGTGATGAGGGGATCCAATGGTGTCCTTAGAGTCTTCAAAGTCTCTATGGTGCTAGTTCTTATTGGGGCCTATCCAAACTTGTTTTTCTTGAAGGAGCAAGGGCAGTACCTTGGTTTGGATCCCAGTAGGCCAATTTTCTGCAGACAGAATCCCATCGACATAAACCCTTACACCTTCGAGTGCAACACTGAGCCTGGGCTCTTTGCCATGGGACCCCTTGTTGGTGACAACTTTGTACGTTTCTTAAAGGGTGGTGCTCTTGGCATTGCTAGCTGTTTGCGCAAGAGGCTAAAACAGAGGATTGAAAAGAACAGAAAATTGATCACCGAGGAAGAAGGATGTGGAGGACGGGGAAGAGAAGAAAGTGGGGGCGGAGGAGGATTTTTCTAAGGCTCCAAGAGAAGGTGCCTCATGGCAAGAGTCCTGGAATACATCTCATTTTATATGTATGCAGTGAATACTAATGAAACTACACTTTCCTGCAACTTACAAGAGAAAGTACATTTATAAAAATGAGCAGACACTAGGAGAAACTTCTCTCTTCCCAATGGTGTCTTATGTTGACTGTCTCGCAAAAGGAGTTTTCTCTGGCCAGGAATAATGTGCCAATATGTCAGTGTCATGGAGTGTGCTTTACCTCTTGTTTTTACAAATGCTGTTAGTTGCCTTGTTGTTTGTAATTAGTTACCTGCTCTTACACTACATCATAGATAGCGTATCTTTCAGTCATGATTGCAGTGCCTAAAGGGGCGTTCACACTGACAGCGTTTTGTAGCGACAAAGCAATCAAGCATCATTAAGAGGTGGTCACAAGCAACAGACTTGCTGTTGAGAAGTGACAGTTTAGCAGAGCTAAAAGATGCAGCAACTATCAATGTAAGCTATCAACAGTGATTTGTCGCGAAGTTGGATACAGAGCAGAGTAGGAATGCCTACTAAACACCAACAGCTCAGAATCTCTGATATAATTTCTGTCAGTGTTAACACACCATATGTCAAGGAGGCTTGCACTAAGCAGTAAAAGAAAGCAATACCAAAAAGCAGATGACTTAGGCCTGAGGCCTGGTTCATAAAGAATATGTTGCAGTCTGCATTAATGTTTCTGCTGTGAAATGCCATTTAAAGGGGTCATATGATGCGATTTCAATTTTTCCTTTCTCTTTGGAGTGTTACAAGCTCTTGGTGCATAAAGAAGATCTGTAAAGTTGCAAAAACTAAAGTCTCAAATCCAAAGAGATATTCTTTATAAAAGTTAAGAGTCAACCATGCCTACCTAAAATGGCTCGTTCTAACACGCCCCCACATGTCTACGTCACGATGTGGGAAGATTTGCATAAGACCGCCCAAATGTTCACGCAAAGAAAGAAGGCGTAACTTTTATTCTCGCTGTAGTATTGTTGCTGCCGCTGGTGCCATGTCGTGAAGGCGCTGTGTGTTTCATTGTGAAAGCGAAACTACTTTGTTTGGCCTTCCAAAAGAGGACGATATCCGCTTTGTCATGCCTAGAGCTGATCCATGCTGGTCGCTGAGGAAATACATCAACTTCATGCTGT
>NW_015505190.1:1024599-1055606 GCF_001515645.1 Sinocyclocheilus grahami | reverse complement strand
ATATCCGCTTTGTCATGCCTAGAGCTGATCCATGCTGGTCGCTGAGGAAATACATCAACTTCGCGCTGTGGATTGCCGGATCGGCTTTCACCATGGACGAAGCGGAGTCCAGCCCGTGGTCGCCACATGTGGTTGCCGCAAGCCCGCCCAGCGCCCGCCGCCACTGACTCAAGCCGGCCTCTGCTCACGCTAGTCCTCCGGCCTCCGCTCACTCTAGCCCGCCGTGTGTGACGCTGTGTTTCGTTGTGAAAGCGAAACTACTTTGTTTGGCCTTCCAAAAGAGGACATGACTAGAAATCAGTGGTTAAGTTGTATTTACACCACTGGATGCAACAAATGCCTCGTTTATAATGGGTTTGAATGTTTTTGTTTCTTCGCTCCAGCCGAGACACGGCATTCACAATATGGTAAAGGGCATAACATTTCCGTCACACGCTTGAGGTATTCGGCCAATCACAACACACTGGATAGCTGGCCAATCTGAGCACACCTCGCTTTTCAGAACGATGAGCTTTGTAAAAATCGACGCGTTTCAGAAAGGTCGGGGCATAGAGGAGAAACAATAATGTACAGTATGTGGAAAATAATGTGTTTACTGAACCTTAATCCGCATAAACACATTTCATTACACCAAATAATGTTATTTTTAGCAACATCATATGACAGCTTTAACACACAATTAATGTATATTAATACGCACAAAATTTCCAAAACCTTGATGAGCTAATAATGAGCCAACCTCATTGAGGTTCATTGTAACCTAAAACAAGTGACAAACCTTTGAAATACAGTACATTTTCATTTACAGTAACCATGGTGTTTGTCAGTCATTCTGGTAATTTTAAGTAAAATAGATAAACAAGAATGTTCTGCATTACAAAAAAATTATTAATCCAATGTGCTATGTTTTAGAAATTTTGACTCCTCAATAAGGTATTTCACAGCACTCAATAGTGAAATATATTACTTTATACTCTGATGTGCCAAATAAATGTTTTATTGCTTTGAATTATTAACTAAAATAACTTCTGAGCTAGCGTTGTTAAGTTTTCACCTCAAGCCATTCATACTGTAAGTTTAGACTGCTGAGGGAATCTTGTGTGGAGTGACAGTTTACTTTAGATAGTAGATATCATCAAAAGACTTGAAGGTACACTTGAAGGAACCAAAACCATAAGAAGACAAATCAGAGCTGTAAGAAGTAAAGTCCTTTAATTAAATGCAGGACGGTCAAAGCTGCTTCACAAGGTGATGTATTGTTGGAGGCAAAATACAACTGCTCAATTTTGTAAAACTCCAACTTTTAATATATACATATAGGTTTTGTACAGAGTATTTTTTATTATAGATCAATAAATCTCTAATAAAAATGGAAATGTGTTTTGCTTCGCATCTTTTCACAGATAGCAGCACTATGAACTATTATTTCTTTGCCAGTCTAGGGTTGTACCTGAGAGAAAACGAGAGAGAGGGGAAAAAAAACAGATTCAACACAAAAGCAAGTAATTTATACAGACCAACCATCATTCCCAAAGGCTTTTAACATTCCTGCCCTACGGTGACAATTAGTAACCAGTGTCTAAATGATTGAATAACTGAGCGAATTGATACAAACTGGTATGCTGTAAAAATCAGACATTGTTTAAAAGTCATCAAACCAGACATCCCCTTCCATAAAACATGTCTGGGACACTTCATTAGCCTGGGGGAGGGAGGGAGCTGGAGAAGATGTTGGAAAAACAGAGGTGCCGTTTTCTTTTCATTCTTTTTATTTTCTGTGTGATGTTCCCACACCATGCATGACTGGCTGAGCAGATTCAGAGATCAAACAGTTGTGATGGACAAATCGCACGGTCGTGGCTGTGTGTATATTTGAGGGCTCGAGTGTGTGTTTTTCTGCTTAGGCAGGAGAAATGGCAGGTTTTTGGTAGTCCCCCGTTAGCCAGGTTCAGTCTCCAGGCAACAATTCCGTGCTTGACATGGCCTAAACCTTCTTCCTCTGTAAGTGTAAATCCTAGAGCTAACGAAACTGAAAAATGACTTAAAAGACTGTATTATGCATGCCAGGTCAGTAGTTGCCAATTTAAATAAATACTACACAAACATGTAATACGTACACGCATGATGCCCAAAGTTTTCACAAACTTGCGTTTTTGTAGTTTACACAGAGACATTAACGGCATAGTTTTTGAAAACATGCACTTTGAAACCTGTTTTCAAAAGTTTGCGTTTTCAGGCCCCCGAAACATAAAACGTTTTCCATTTTTACTTAAAAATGTGTACATTCCCCCCCCAAAACAGGAGTGTGTTAAAGATTATGATGTATTAGAGTAACTACACCAATATCCAAAAAGCAAACTTCCAAACACTGTTTGTGTGTGTGTGTTTGTCAAACTTTTGAGTGGACTGGCATATATTTCGACAAAAGTGTTTGGAAGTTTGCTTTCTGGATATTGGTGTAGTCCAATAGAATAGATAGAATATCTTTGATATGAGTGAAGCTACTAAAGAAGTGCTCTTACAGGGCACTGACCACTAACTTAAACCATCACTCTATTTTTCTGTCCTAATCACTGTGTGTTTAAACAGCAGGAGCTCGTTAGAAATATCCACGGGTCTTCGAAGCCCAGCATGACCTGAACTGTGAACAATGACTTAAATGCAGTTGGGAAATCATTGACGTCATATTTTCCAAGCGTGCTCTGCAAAAATGAAGGATCTGCTAAAAGGAGAAAAACCCCCCTTCAAGAACTCATGCGTGATGGCGTGACACTGGTGGATCAGGCCCAGCACCTCATCAACAGCCAAATCACACAGCTGATGAGTTCATGAATTCAGTTCATAAAAAGTGTGCTTAACTTTAAGAAAGAAACTTGCTGCGGTCGAGTGGAGCTTTTCAAAGTCAGAGCGCTGGCATGTCAAAGCTGTGCAAATCTACCACCAAATATCTGAGCGCCTGTTTGACAGAAGATTCAAAACCAGGCACAATACTGGGAACCAGACATCTCTCTGTCCTGCCTGCCTCAGTGCGTAAGAGAAACCGGTCTCAGCCAGTCCACTGCAGACTAAGCCTTCACAAAAGTTATTGTCTCATTGTAAGCCTTGATTTTCTGGGGTTAAAGGTCAGTGTCTTGTTGAATGTATTGTTAGTTTAGGCAGGTGGCGAGTGTCTGGATGAGGATGAGAATTGTACAGGGATCAAACAAGATCAGTCAGCGTGCTGACCTCACTGGACTGGATTCTGTGCATTCTGGCCTTTTGATCCATGCCCTTCATTTATCCATTTATGCCCTACTGCATGCAAAAGTACACAGACTGCATACCTGAACAAATCATCTCCCAAAATCTCCTCCCGTTCATTCCGTTTTTCCTCCTAAAAGTGAGAGAGATAGAGAGAGAGAAAAAGAGAATGCCAGAAATGAGAACACAAATCCTGTATTCATAACGGTATTCAACATGTCAGGGGTCAGCAACTACTAGCACGTGAGCAATTGCATCAGACGTGAATGCATTTCAATTAGATGAAGTGACTGCTAGTCTACATTTTTAAGGAAAACTTCCTCATATTCACATGGCCTATTTTGATTAAGAGTAAGAAATACCATTAAAATATGAAAAATGAACTGCAATAGACAAGAGAATTGTGGATGGTCGTTGCAGGTTAACAGGTTTCAGTTTTGCATCCATTGCATGTGGACGACAGCTCAGTCGTTCTTCTATTTGTTGCTTTTAGCTTTCAGAAAAAAAAAGTTACTGCTATCATTGTTGATGTTCAACCCACTATCTAGGGTCCTTAACATTCCACACAAATCACAATAGTGTGGAAAAGTCTAAAAGAAATCACCAATTACAAGACACCATCCCCCAGCACTGCGGAGAATCAACACCTGGCAGACGATCTGAACGAGTTCTACTGCAGGTTTGAAAAGACACCCCACACCCGCCCTGAACACCTCTCCACACAACCATTCACACCTCCAGCAACCCCCCTCTCCCCCACACCTGCAATTCAGATCAGCGAAGACGAGGTGCGCCAGGTCTTCCGGAAGCAGAAAAGTTATGTGAAAACTACAACATTAAGGGAAAAGATCACACAAATACCGTGGGGTTCAGTGAGGATATCTATTATTTAGAAATTAATCTATATATTTATTTTTGAAAGAAGTCTCTTATGCTCACCAAGGCTGCATTTCTTTCATTAAAATACAGTAAAAACATCAATATTGTGGAATATTATATTACAATATAAAATAACTCTTTTGTACTTGAATACATTTTGAGATGTAATTTATTCCTCTAATGGCAAAGTTGAATTTTCAGCAGCCATTACTAGAATTACCAGTCTAGTGTCACATGATCCTATAGAAATCATTCTAATATGCAGATTTTTTTTTCAGTGTTGCTAACAGTTTTGTGGAAACCGGGATCGATGGATTTTTTTCCAGGATACTTTGATGAATAGAAAGTTCAAAGTTGAAAGATTTTTTTGTAACAATATAAAAGTCTTTACTGTTACTTGTGATAAATTTATTACAATAAATACATGTGCACCTAAATAACTACTATCGGGCTGATGATGTAAATATAATATACAACCCTCCCCCACCACTTTCCTTGTTTCCAAGGTCTCTCACCTCTGCTGCCTGTCTGAGCCATTCCTCCAGTTCAGAGTTCTTACTGCGATTGTAAGCCGCCAGATCCGAGCCTCCGATAATGTTGGGCAGCCCATTAAATCCAGGGACATTTTTCTAAACATGCACACAGATACATGCACATCCACCAACAGCCATTCAAAATGTCACATAAAGAGATCAACAAGCATTATATCACTGAAGTGTGCATCCTCTAACCTTGCGGAACCTTTTCACATTCTTGTAATTAGGGTCATGGGTCTGTAGTGGACCGGGTCTTGGTCTGGAAGAGGTGCTCACAGTCAGGGACATGAACTGAATCTGTAGGAGCCTCCTGGGCAGCTCAGGGTCATTCACGGATCCAGATTTGGAGGTTGAGGCCTTCAGAAGTACAGATATTTTACTTTATTATTATACTCTAGTGGGAACTAGGGTAAACACAGTGATCTTGACCTTTCTGAAACCCTGAAAAGATATTTTAGGTAGTGTAGGTCAAACTGACTCATAACCAGCATCTGTATTAAAACCTCTCACCTGCATTTCCTGTCTGATTGCAGGCTCACAGTGCTGGGAAATGCCATTTTGGGTCCTTGAATTCTGAAAGACAAACAAACAAGGAACTAGCTGTTCTACAGATTAAAAACAGACAATATATAATATAAAACATATATATGAAACAAAGTATGGCTGTCTTTGTACCACAACAAAAGACACTTCCTCTTCAAGTTCTGGTCTTTTCCCCGTCTTTGCTGAACTATGCGCTTCCAGATCTGGCGTTTGATTGGATGACCTCTTTGACTGCCTCTCAGAGCCCTGATTTGTTGCAGCTGGGCCTGTTCTGTTGGCACTGCTTTGCTGATTCTTTGTGCTTTTTCTGCTTTTGGACTCAGTGCCCTCTTGCTGATTCGGTAATCGTGGGTTATTGATTCTGCTGTTCATTCCTGAATCAAGACGTTGTTTTTTATTAGCTGCAGACTGCAGAGGCTCATCCATTTCATCGGACATTATGGACTCGAGCTCTTCAAGTGACATATCTAAATCAGCGGCTGCTGCAGGTTTCTCTCTGCAGGTGTCGTGCTCTGGTTCCTTTCTCTTCTTGCTGCCAGAGCTTTGACTGGACCCACAAGCTTGAACCAGACTGGCACTGATCTCAGATCGTGACACTGAGCCGTGTTGGTTTTGGGCTGTATGCAATGTTTCGTGAGATCTACTGGCAAAGGAACTTTGCTGGATCTCATCCTCTTTAACCTCACTGTCTTTTCTGGAGAGTTTGGCGTCTGACTGGACAGAATTGGCACAGTCTTCCCGTGGCCTGCCACCATAAACAAATATATAACAGAAATCTTAATAAGACGGTGAATTAGGTCTCACATCCTGTACATTTCTCCTGCAAATACTGTCACATGACCCTGTTCACCTGGTATTAATGTGCATCTTGGGTGATCTGATCACAAGTGATAAGAAGAAATATTTCTTGAGCACCAAATAAGCATATTAGATTGATTTCTGAAGGATCATGAAGACCAGAGTAATGGCTGCAGAAAATTCAGCTTTGCCTTTACAGGAATACATTACATTTTAAAATATATTAAAATAGAAAGCAGCTATTTTAAAAAGGCTACGTGATGTAGTGTGGCATTACACTCGCCTTTTCTTGCCGGCAGGCTGGAAGAAGTTTGTGAGGGCTGTCTGTTTCTGGGGAGACCGTTTTAGTGGGGTGCTGGCATTTGGAGGTGCTGTCAATTTCACAGAACCTTCAGGTTCAATTCGCCCCCTGCCAGAGGAAGCAGAACTTTTCTTCATCCTCTGCTCAGGTTCAACCACGCTGAAGCTTTCAGATGACATCACAGTCTCATTGACAATGCGAGTAGTGGAAGGTTCTGGGCCGAGGGATGAGGGTTTGTTTGCCGCTGACAGTGCGGAGCCCTTGTGTTTGGGGATTGTCTTCTCTGGAGTCTCACCAACTGTATTGATCCCACTTGTAACCACCCTGCAAATGTGAACAATGACTATTGGCACTACTGATTATCACTTTATGTAGAAGAAATGCTGTAAATCAGCAGAGTGGTCTGTGAATTGATTGGCTTAAAAAAACAACAACACTGAACTGATGGATTACTCTACTCATTGCAAAAGTGTTTCTGTTGTCTCACTTCCAACTACATAACTCAGAGATATACAACTAAAAGTAGCAGTCTAGTTCATTTCAAAACACAAAACACTCTGATAAAATCATACCAATAAAAATACAACTATTTTAAATGATAGAATATAAACTAGGACACTTTTGAACACTAAAAGTGAGATTGCTGTTTTGAGGTAGTTGTATGGAGATTATAGGTTTTCCAATTTATTCTTCTTTTTTGTTGTTGTTGTTGAAGAGGTCCACTACCTAAGAAAGGTATTCTGTCAGATTCAGTGCACAGATTTCTACCTGCTCTGGTCCTGAGAGAGTTCAGTGTTGAGCACATAGGCTGTGATATTCTGGGAAGGTGCCGCGAATGCCGTCTCATCTACAGCAGTGTTCTGAGAAAGTGTTGCTGCAGCAATGACTGGTTTCACTTTCACCGATTCTGTGAGGAAGTTTTGAGAAATTAGTCATGTCGAGTTGTTCACGCATCAGTCAGGAAACCTATTTCTCGACACTCGAGTCACTGCCATGTAAGGATCAATAAGGACACTTAAAACACAGTTTAAAAAATGTACAATCAGTCATCATGTGAATAGTCATCATATTACTCGTTATGCACTCATTGTTAACACTGAATGCACTAAGAATGAGTAATGACCTAGAACAGTCCATCTACACCGGATGTGTATGTAAGTGTATGTAAACCCACCAGATTGCATAGAACAGCAGGGATTGCAGTATGTTTTATTATTGACATGAATGGCAGCCAATCCAATCTCAGATTCAGTGATAAAGCGCAAGCCGTTTCTGTGTGAAAAAGAGAAAATATTAGAGAGACAGGAATCGACCAAAAAAAGGAATTTATTGATTCCTACATTAATACTCAGATAGCTCTAAAACAAAACATAAGCAAAACATTAAATATATTTTCCATAATATAATGCAAAATGACATGTGTACATTTTATACTAAATATATAGTTAATTCTATTTAATAATATATATTTCATTATTTTTAAGAAATAGACATTTTTGTACTAATGAAGCAGGAATGCGTGTTCTGCCACAAACAAAACCTGAACACATTCGTATACAAAATGGAATCAACCAATCATCAAACAAACAATTTTTTTTTTTATAAAGTTAGTGGAGTACTGTTTCGGACTGCTCTGGCCCAATTTAAGACCTGACTATATGCACAAACTAAACACCAGCTTCACTGTATTACTCAATACTCAGAACAATCAGTATAGTTGTCTGAATTGACAGAAAATACTGGGCATGAGCAAAAATACACACACACCTGTGCAGAATCTGGGCCACAGAATCCTCCCACTTCTTGAAGATTGGAGGGATCAGAGCCTGGGAGTTCCCCGATGTCATGTCGACCACACAGGTGCTGCCTGACTCCAAGAGTGAAATGGGCAGAGAGCCCTCGTCCAAAAGCTGGCTCACCCCACCTCCACAACTCACCGCCTGACTCAAACGCTTCATCTGAAAAGATGCATAAAACATCAGTGATTACAACAATAACACTCCGATTATAATTCAGCTCGGATTATAGTGATTTTCTAAATCTTTCTTTAACCTAATTACAATATTCAGCATGATAGAAAATGAAACTGCGAGTTTCTAAATTGAAGTAACTGAAGCCTACTGGCTATTAAAAAGAAAGGAAAAAATGGGATGAGCCTTTCAATTTGTCCCACTCCCAAGCATCCTGTTTTAATAAGAAATATGCGCTCATCCATCATTATCCAGAGACAAAAAAATTATTTTTGTCTGTACAGTCTGGCTTTTATTTCTTACTTTCTTTTTTTGTTTTGTTTTGTTTTAAATAAATAAATAAATAAATAATGTTTTTTATGTTCCAAACAAGCAAACAAAAAAGGTTATTAGATAGATGAAAAACTTAAATTTAAACTAAAATCTGAAATAAAACAAGTTTAATTTGATGTACTAACAACCAAACACTCCAAAAACACACACACAAAACACTTTTAGAAAACCTATTTTTCCCCCCTGGGCCTTTAGAGATTAAAAACTTTTTCCCAATAAATCACAAGAAAGAAAATGACCTGTAGCTTCGATCAGCAGTTATTCACTCACAAATGAGCCTTCTGGTTACAGAGAATATCCCAGCTGTTCAACTTCTCATGGTCTGCTCTTCCTCTGAGCTAATTAGACTGTTTTACACCTGATTAATATAAAACAGAATGGAGGAGCTCCTATGTGACATCCAACTTTTTCACTGTATATAACAGCCTAATGAATAAAGACCTGATGCCATGCCTAACTTTCACTTCTCAGGAAAAGATCAAAGATAAAGAATACATGAAATAGGTAAGAAAGGTCAGAGTGCCTGTAACTGATAATATTGCAGGGCAAATAAAGGAGTCTTTTCACAAGTCAACAAAGACGAAGACGTCTTAGAATCTGGTGGTGGAGACTAAATGACACAGCTGCAGCAGTTTGAGGGTGGGCTGAAAAAAAAACTTCTGCACAGATTTGGGTTAAAAGGTAACATCTTTTTCTTATATAGTAACGCCATGTGACATGATAAGGAATATGAAAGTAAGAAAACAATATCATAATCCTTTGGCCTCATATTTAATGGAACAGACCACATCCTAGTGCGCTGCCAACAGACAAACAAGCTTATACATCCTGCTCTAGAAGATTTCATTCTAAAACAAAATAAAACAAAAACAAGATAAAGCCTACTTTGGGACCATTAAGATTTATTTATTTTTTGACACTTTTTTCATGAAAATGAAGCAACATTATAGTATAACTATTTAGCATATTCCTGTATTTATTGTATGTGGTGTGTTCTATGTATTGTACTATATATCTAGGTTTTATAATTTATATTTATACCACGGTTCAAAAATATGGGGTTGGAATGTTTTTTTTTTTAAATGTTTTTGAAGTCTCTAATGCTCACAAAGGCTGCATTCATTGGATAAAAAAAAATAAGTAAAAACAATAGTACTGTGAAATATTATTACAATTTAAAACACCCGTTTTCTATTTTTTATATATTTTTAAAACGTAATTTATTCCTGTGATGGCAAAGCTATATTTTCAGTATCATTACTCCAGTCTTCAGTTTCACATGATCCTTCAGAAATCATTCTAATATGCGGATTTTGTGCTCATGAATCATTTATTATTATCAATATTGAAAACAGCTGTGCTGCATAATATTTTGTGGACACCAAGATGCATTTTTTTCAGGATTATTTGATGATTATAAACTTCAAAAAACAGCATTTATTTAAAAAAAAAAAAGAAATCTTTGCCCAGTTATTGCTTTGCTACTAAATGAATAAAAGTATTATTTATAAAAAAACAAAAACCTTTGAATGGTAGTGACAGTCATGATAAGCAGCTGTAGAAGTGTTTTTAAAAGAGGTGGAGTCTGTTCAAATGTTAATGTAAAGTGATGGTATAAATAATCATTTTAGTAGTAATTTAAAAAAATCCCTCTTGCCTGTTTTGAGTTCAAAAACAGAAAAGTTTTCCCCTTGAAGAGGCTCTTTCTCTCAGGTCGTGCACTCAGATCCACATCTTTAGCCAGGCTGGGCTCATCAATCTGGGGCCTAAATCTGATCAACACAAAACACAGCAACATCAGATCTATAATGTCTATTCAGAATATTGCCATTAGCTCTCTGCTATTTAGACGGAATAGAACAAGCAACTGTGAATGAGAGAGAAAAAGAGACACTCCATACTTCTCGGCTTTAGGCAGCGGGAGCTTCTGCTGCACAGCTCTGCTAAATGCACTGAAGAATTCAGGTTTCACTATGGGCCGACAGCACAGCAATGCACAGATTGTCTGCAAAGAGAGAGACAATGATTCAGCAGATGTTTAAGTGTACCATTAAGGTTCATTGGCAGTTAATCAGGGAACTCCAGGATCAAACGATATGCTGAAGCGGTCAATGGCCTCCTGACCTTTATGGTGACCTTTACTGTGGGCATGACGAGGTGAGTGCAGTCAAGTGTCCAGGAGTTGACAAGTCGCCCCCCAATAGAGCGCAAATCTTGAGAGAGGGAGGCTTTCCTTTCATTATCGACACATGAGGAACACACCACAACACACTCTTTCTCCAAACTGAGTGGGGAAAAAGGGTGATTATTATTATCAGCTTCATAAAATATAAATTCAGAAAATCTAAACGATGCTCACACACACACAAATAATGCCACAGGTGTTTGGAACAACATGAGGGTACATTTTTTAATTGTTGGCTCAACCATTCCTTTACCACTATAAACTGCTTCTAAAGCATCCTCGCATAACACACAGGAATGCATAGCTACATACAAACCTGAACTTGCTCTGAAAGACTCCAAATGTGATTTTGTCTCCTGTCTGCAGGATCTTTGTGGAGCCAGTCGCAAGCTTCTCACCATTGATGAAAGTGCCATATTTAGAGCTGTCTTTTAGAGTGGCCGCCTGCCAACAGCATAAAAACAAGAAAACACCCTGTCAGCTAGTTGGACGAGAAACCACTATGAACTAATGATAATCCATCCAAAATACAGCAGTAAAGGAAACAGGGCCATCTAGGGCATGATACCTGCAAACACGCATTTACAGAATGCAATACCATTTTAAGAATAAATAGACTTGACAAACCTGTACAAACAAAATTGGATTAGTAATTTGATAGTGTCAGGATTAACAAGTTTAATAGTTTTAACTAGATATGGGGTTTTATTTGGTAATATGGTATATTGCAATAATGAACATGCATGGTATCATTATAGTCAGTACTTCAAAATACAGTGAATAACTGTAGCTACCTTATCATCTGAATTGTTTCTATTTTTAAAAAGCATATTAGCATCTTTTCCATCAAGTGGTCAAAATTTACAACACAGAGCTGTGTAACGGACTCAGATTTACTCTCTGAAGGTAGGTGGCACTTACAGAAATGGTTACTATAGTACACAAAGGACAGCCCAACTTAATATTTCTGACACCCGCTTACTGTGGAAAAGTAAGGAAATCAAACAGTATTTTTTTAATGTTTTTAAACAGCCAATCGATTTTGTATTCGCTATGGTGTTTTTCTAACAGCAAACAGTTAAATACTTACTGTGTATTTACATTAATTATATATGTTTTTACATTTTAATATGGAATAAAAAAAGCAACCCTGAAAAGGTATCTAGTTATTTGCTGAAAATGTTCTCATTCTTTATTATCATTTCTCACAGTTGTGCTCGTTTACACTTTAATCAGTCTGGAACCTTTGTTTACTTTTTTTACATTTTTATTGTGTACCGTTTTATTGTTTTTAAATATTAAAGGTTATTTTTGTCATTTGGAAAACAGTTAATAAACTTGTTATTAGGAGGACAGCACTGAAGTTTGCTCATCTTTTCAGCCTATAATGTAAATTAATTTGATAAAAGCTTCAGCAATTATAGTGATATAAAAATGTGATAATGTCACATGCCTAGTTTTAACTGGTTTCCTACAGCACAAGACCCCCTCAATTATTTAAAAGATGACAAATGATCTTTCAAAGCACTAAAATGAGTAACATGGACACGTGAACGTTTGTCCTATTTTGGCTATTTTAATATAATTGTACATTGAACAAGTTTCTAAAAGATTCCTAATAAAATGTTCAATATTCTCAGTTATGACTTTTTTTTTTTTTCAAAACTTTCCAAGACGTTATTAGTAATATACAAATATAATTTTTTGCATCCTGAATTTAAATAAGTATTTCACAGCAAGAATGACTTACTGTATTCAAAGTAAAAGTGACTAAGGGAAATAATGACGCACATGATTCACAGTTCTGCTAAGTAATCAGCAAAATAATAAAAAACAATTAGTAAATTAAAATGTGATTACTTTGTGAAATACCTCCCACAGGACTGCCTTTGACACAGTCTTATTAAGCAACATAAGATATTTATGTACAGGCTCTAAGAGAGCCAAGGAAAAACAGCCAAGATGACTTCTGTTAACAACACAAAAGTCAAAGGCATGTTAACAAAAAGTGCTGTTAATGCATTCTCCTATCTTAGAAGCTATCATTGAGGTTTGTTAGATAAGATTAGATTGTTAGCAATCATAGTGGGACACCAAACACCTCTTCATGGAAGATGGCTTTTGTTTCTTAGGCAACATAATATGGAGATGCTCACAAGGAGAGTTACTCACCTGCTCAGTGACGGTGAGGTTGGCATGCACACGGCTGATGGACTGATCATTGGACAGCAAGATCTCACAGTTCTTACGGCCGACCACATACTCCTGACCCGGCAGCAGAACGATACTTTCCCCTTCAGAAACAAAAAGGCATGGAATGAATTAAAGCATCCCAACATATACAGATACTAATTACTGGAAATTTGGGGGATTTCTTTATGAGTCTTCTACTATTATATGACAAAATCTGCCTATAAATATGATTAAAAAACAATCTTGATTTCACGTGAATGTCTTTACACCTCTCAGAAAGATGATGTCTGCATCAAAGCTCCATAAAAATGAAGCATGTAAAACAGGCTCTGGAATACAAAAGAAGATATTTTGAAGAATGTTGGTAACCAAGCAGCTCCAGTTCCCACTGACTTCCATTGAATGGTTCAAAAATATATGGAAGTCAATGGGAACCAAAACGGCGTGGTTACCAACATTCTTCAAAATATCTTCTTTTGTGTTCCACAGCAGAAAGAAAGCAATAACGACATGAGGGTAGGAAAATTATGAGTTTGAGATTTTTTTTTTCCCATAAAATCCTTCAATTAGTTAAAATATTCCACTGGGTCGTAACATGTCAGTGTATGCAATACAAAAAGGTAGAATATCAAGCTCTTTTTCAGACTTGGTTTCGGTGCTTCAAAGTTGCAGAATGTGTGTGAGCGTGAGGGTCCGTGCATCAAAATTATTTACATATAGAGCAATTGTATTAATGCATTATTTAGCAACATTGCTACTGATTCAAAGCCATTAGCTAGCATTCCAAAGCACTTCTAAACAATTGACAACTGCAATTATTCCATTTCCGAATACAACAAAGCAGATACACCAGACTTTCCAAAGTATTATTCCCAAACTAAATTATTATGAATTAAATTAAGTTTTTTTTAAATTGGTTTAAATTATGTAAATGACGAGTTTAAAACATTTTGTGTGGACTAACGTTATCTGTCTTTTATAGTAAATCATGATCACAATGAATGTAAAATGTCATTTGTGACAAGGGTGAAACCAAGAGCCCAGTTTTGAATAGTAATTCTGGTTGATTCGCATTATAAAATAGATTAAAATGCATTTAACATTTCTACTGGGTCTTACTAAAAAAAAGGAGTAATTTCAACTCAAGTTAGAATCGTGACCAGGAACAAAACAAACACTCAACAACTTACCAAGTCAAATCTGATGTTAGCATGCTGAATGTCATGACACAGCCTCTCCATGTATGACAACAATTACAGTATAAAACAGTGTTTAAATAAAGAAATGAACGTCTTGTGACTCAGTTAAAGCCGTATAAAAGGCATTAGAAGTCATTCCCTAAACAGAAACGCGTTATGTAAATAGGAATACATTACATGAGCATTGTTATTACTTTGCAGCTGGTTTGCAGTTGGTCTGGGTCACGTACTGCCGCAGTACACTAAAACAATCAATAACCGACTCATTTTGCACAGGAAACATTACCTCCAGACTCGGTCGGTTGCAGTTTCCACATTCCAATACGTGTCGCTTTCTATCGAATCAATACTTATCGAATGATATAATGTGGCTGTGGCTTAACTGTACGACCTGGCGCGCAACATTTACATCTTCATGTGCGACGTAAGAAACTTCAGTTTCAAAATAAAAGTACTACATGCATTAAATGGGAGGTTCAACTCTCAACTCATTTCAGCGAATCGGTTCTTTCGAGTCGTTCGTTTCAAAGAACAGGTTCTTAGCGTCCTGCCGTAATTACGTCATTCTTATTGCACACTGGCACACATTACATTTCATTACACGTTTAATCACTTTTAAACAGTGGTTTGTGAACATTTTGTTCAGCACAGGGTAAATTAAAAGGTAATAGCAATTTAATTAAATCAAATTTCTGTGTGAATTTCTTTCTGCCTAGAGAAGCCCTGGTTCCGCCGCATTGAGCTCTAGCTTCAGCAGGGGTGAACCAGTTCAACCGATTCATTTAAAAGACATGACTCTGAAGAGCAATTTATTCACAAATCAGACACTATTTCTTACCAATGAAAAAAATCTAAATGTATATTTTTCAGTGTTGAAAAAGTGGAGCTAACACCTGAAAACATGAAATTGATATAGATGATTTGATCAATTTGATGTGTATACATTTATTGTTGTGATTTTACATAACTTGCATTAAAAGTTCATGAAGTAGAGCTGTTTTAAATGTTCTTTTTAGGCAGCATATTCCCAGAATAACAGTGTTTTCATCAGTCAGTGTAGAAGTTGTTTCATAAATAGTCCATAAAATCCTTAAATTAATTAAAATATTCCACTGGGCCGTAACATGTCAGTGTATGCAATACAAGAGGTAGAATATCAAGCTCTTTTTCAGACTTGGTTTCGGTGCTTCAAAGAGCGTGAGGGTCCGTGCATCAAAATTATTTACATATAGAGCAATTGTATTAATGCATTATTTAGCAACATTGCTACTGATTCAAAGCCATTAGCTAGCATTCCAAAGCACTTCTAAACAATTGACAACTGCAATTATTCCATTTCCGAATACAACAAAGCAGATACACCAGACGTCCATGGCTGTCTTTCCAAAGTATTATTCCCAAACTGTCCAGAACATTGTAAAATCCTTGAACATATCAGTTTGACTTGGTTCATCGTCTCACTTCTAGTGAGCGTTCAGTTTTCATAGGTATCACTCAATACAAGGTCCCAATTTCCTGTAATAGTTCGATATCTACAGTATGCTTATTGCCAGAGAATCTTCTGTATTATAAAATCCAAAATCCCTCAAACATTTCTTTGCATTAGTGGCATCTAGTTTTGTCACAAGCATGTTTGTGTATCTGTGTGTGTTAGTGCATTTGGTGTTCAATCAAAAAGAGAAAACAAGCCTGCTCTATACATGCAGAGGCATTCTAGGAAAGTATTACACAGGCTGGGAAGCTAGAGTCTGCCATGAGAGACAGACAGATGCAAAAGATCAAAGCTCCAATTGAATTATCTTAGTTGTTTTAGAAAAACCATGCACTTCTACCAAAAAAAGACAATGAATCAATTGCTGCATCAACCTCAGCTGTTGCAGCTGCTCAGATGATGTTTGAATTAATTAGCTACACTTTGCGAGATGGTCAATTAGTGAAAAGTATTTAGTGAAAAGCGTTCAGTGGCTCGTTACAAAAGAGTTAACACCACATTTGAGTGTGTGTGGTCATGCATTTTATTGCATGTGTATATTTGCAGGGCCGTAACCATCATAGACACCCACAATCCAATATTTTGAAATGGCCAAATTGTCCCTCCCAATATTTGATATTCTTTATGTTGCTCTGTTTGTTGTTAGGATGACAAAACATTTTAAAACATTACAATTTAGGCTGGTCTGCCTCAACGGTCTAACAGCTCTCATCAGTCTCAAAATGATTGAGATGACATTTCAAAACCAAGAAGGCAGGTTTTACTGTTCACAGAGACCGAACATGAATTCCAGCGTAATGCTTCAGTCTTTGACAGTGAAAGAATGCGAGGTAAGATGTAAGTAGTTAACCATTTACTATCTGACAACTGTTTTAAGACAAAAATGCTAAATGTCTGACAGTGATATGCAAACTACTTAAATTATTTTGTTAAATTTCGCCGTTTTGAATTGAAAATTTAGGCTGAATCATTTGTGTGATTCAAGTAATGCATAATTGAATGTGACAAGATATGAAACCATTTTACATTTTCGACATATTAGGCATACAAAGAAAATTAATGTGTACCTATTTTAAATTAACATACTATTTGCAAATAAGTCAAATTGAATTGATACTTTTCAAATACTTTTATCCTGCTTCTTTTACTGTTCTTTTTTTTTTGCGTATTCCCTTAAATCCATTTAAATCCTTTAATTTATTCCTTTAATTATTCCTTTCAATTCCCCCAAGTTCACAACATAGTTACAGCCAAACATAGGGTTGTATGTTTGTAGTTGCATGAGTGCATTGTAATGAGCTGTGAAGACCAGGAACAGTGTCAGAGGTGCTGCATTCTTTCCACATCCATGTAAACAGTGAGCGAGAAAAAAGCACTAGATGGAGCAAAAAATACATGGAAATACAAAACAGAAAGACCGGAGTTTGTCAGGCACAGAAAGCAGAGGGTCTGATGGGTTAAGCTCTGTTATATCGGGTGTAGTGTTCGGTCTTATTATGGTAAGAACAGCTAAAATCTTCACCGAAGGTACATATACTGTTTTTCAAACAGCATGCTTCACATCATCCCTTCAGCAGGATAAATTCCTCATCTCAAACCTGTTATTCTTTTCTCAGATTTTCTCTGCCCCCTCTCCTGAATCCAGCTGTGATTTATTCCAGAGTCCCTCGCCCCATTTCAGAGGGCAGATTCTGAGTAAAGAGCTCCTGATGATTCTTGTGACGGTGGGTGGATTCTGCGCAGTGATGCGACGGATGTTGAGCTGAGATCTCCGCAGCTACGCAAGTGGATTCCCCCGGCCCTTACAGGGTCGTCATCATGGCGGCGGGCATTATGGCGACTGTCACTATAGGAGTGATGGTGTCCACGGCAGTAGTGGTGGACGTGCTGCTGCTGCTGCCCCCTGTTGGCCCCCAGAGAGTTACGAAGTACCTTCATAGAAACATGTTATGGGTTATTTTGTACTAAATTGACCTACACAGAATTCTAGCTGAACTAAATGATTTCATTTATGGTATTGGCAATGTTTTTACCTGTTCTAATGGCAGACTTCCATCACCTGCTGTCCTCCTTTTAGGCCCCTGAGTACAGTTTCCGGTATGCTCAGTTGCAGGGGCTAAGTTACGTTTGGATCTCTGCAGGAAACGTTGCACTAAAACTTTGGTGACCTGAATTTAAATGGAAAATGTTTGTTTATACATTTAACATTATTAATATTGGGTAGAAAAGGGGGATTGACATATTTTGGGGTCCTAGGCATCAAAAAGACTAACCTTGAGGTCTCCAAGTGAGCGTGCACAGTCTTTGGGTAAACGCATCGAGGTGGCTGGGACTTGTTTTGAGGGCAACCGGCTACTTATAGCCTTAATGCTGTCTTTTCTGGGCAGGGAAGCAGGAAGTGCCAGAGAGGAGCGAGGCAGCAAACCAGCTCCAGACAATACCCCTACGCCACAAAGGAGATACAAACAAACCAAATTATTCAAATATAGTGAGCAGGGAAACAGATTATTCAAAAAATAAATGTATAAAATAATGATTTTATTATTATTTATGTTATTATAGTATTTATTAATGATTTGTTTCAAATTAGCTTTTATATTTTCCATTTTTTTTTATTTTAGTTCAAGTTTGAGTTATGTTGTTATGTGATTTTGTAATTTTTATTAGTTTTACCTTTGCAATTAATTGTTCATTTTAAATTGTTTAAATTAAAACTAAAACAGATGGTTGTTTGTAAGTTTGGTTTCTTCCAACCAAAAAGTCTGACATACTTGACCATATTTTATTCTTATCACTGTTCTCATGTTTAGGTATGATAGCTTTTCTGTCCAACTTCCTCCTTACTACCTCACTGTGATTGAATGGGTCACGTTACTAAACAACAATAGCGGTTTCTGACATATAAATGTGGGTGGTCATGCATTAAAAAAAGTAAACAGATCTGAGCTTCCAAGAACATATTAGAATAAACAACTTTTTTTTTTTGTAAACAGAGAGCAAGTGATGAGTTCTGGAACTTCAAATGAACTTGATGTGATTTCTCACAATATTAAAATGTACATTTATCATGTGTTACCGTGGTTACTAAAAAAGTTAAAAGTAAAATAAAGCTGTATATAAACTAAAACTAAATGACAATTCTACTAAATGAAATAAGTTTAAGATGAAGCAATAAATAAAATAAAACCTAAAACTGAATTAAAACTAAAACTGAAATAAAAGTCAAACAAAATAAAAATGACAATGACCAAAATTACAGTCCATATCAACATTCCTAAAATTTTAATTACATGTAAAATAACAACTGAAAATGTAAAAGTAAAATATAAATAAAAACTAAAAATGTAAAAAAAAAAACTAAAAAAAAAAAACTAAAATAACACTGTGCTACTCTGAAACATAATAATCCTATATAGAAACATCTCTTACCTGTTTCTGATGAGGTCTGCGATCCCCCCTCACGGACTCCTTTATTGCCTCCTGAGAGACTGAAATCACCTGAGAAGAGAAGAGCACAAACACGTTATCGTCATTCTGTGAAGTGCTTCAAAGAAAACAGAGTAACACAGAGGCAAACACAAATTCATGTTTTCACATAAATCCCAGACAACTGTAATCTGTTACATATGCATGTTCATACCTGTGTCAGTTGAAGAGCTGAGTCCTGGTTCACTGTGTGACCTCATGAGAGGTAAGAAGCTGTTGCTGTCTTTTCTATCACGTCCAATTTGCTCATGTAAACCTGGCCGCGGAAGTACTGTATGGTCCGGCCGGTCTTGAGCAGGACCTGTTGGGGCTGTGGTAGGTGGGTTACTAAATTCAGATGAGGAGTCCCGTCGGGAAGGTGTGCAGGGCCGAACTCGGATTTCTGGGATGGAGGAATGCTGAGATCCTGCTAGGAACTCCAACTGAGAGCAGCTACTTGCCAACAGAGCTTGACGCCTCAACACTGGAGACCTGTGGAGGAAATTATGAAGGAACTTTACAGCTAAAATTTAACTTAATTATTTAACTATTTTATCAATTCTTTTAAACAACGATTTATAACGCTCTAGCTGAGCTCCCGGCATAGACTTTTTTCCCCCTACACTCTAAAGACTTGTTTAATAAGATTATTGGAGTATGTTTTACAAGAAAATATTGCCAAAGCATGAAAGCAGAACTGAATTTAGCAGGAGATCACATGATGCACTAAATGTTCTAATCGCACTTGTGTAATTGTACATGACAAAGGTTTAAAGACTCAACTTTTTCCCACCTGTAGGTAGAGGTGTGGTACGTGCTCGGAGAGGAGCAGGAGTTCGATCTCTCGCCTCTGAAACAACGTCTTCCGGAAGGAGCTACCATTCCCTCAGGATGTTGTGTGAAAGAACGGAGGCTGGCGTACTCTCCCCCCTCCCCTCCCTCGCTGCCCCCCCGTGGCCGTGCACGCACACCAACACCCACTTCCATGAGGCAGGAGTCCTCAGATGGGGAGCTGTCATCTGGAATATCCACAATCTCAGACATCAACAGAGAGCCACTGTCCATTGACACTGAGAGAGAGGATATACAAAATGTACACATGTATACATAGTTTGGTAATTTAATAGTGTTCATACAAACTTGGTACTCCCGTGATGTAGGATGTTACGTTAAAAAAAGGATCTCTGTACATAGGTGATCACAAGAGACGCAAATTGAAACGCACGTTAAAACTGATTTACCAAAATGTATCTTAAAGGGATAGTTCACCAAAAAATTGTAAATTCTACTATCATTTACTCACTGTCAAGTAGTTCAGTTGTACAGTTTCTGGTCCCCATTGACAACTTGAGGGTGAGTAAATGATGACAGCATTTTAATTTTTGGGTGAACTTTGCCTTTAATACCAGCTGGAAACAGGGCCTGTTTGCTAAAGGATGAACAGAAGAGAGGCAAGACTCACCTTCACCACTGAATGCTGTGGATGTTCCTCTCTCTCCAGACAGCTCACCGGCTTGAGTGTCATACACTGTGGCCTACGAACAGTGAGATTTACACAAACTTGGTACTCCCGTGATGTAGGATGTTACGTTAAAAAAAGGATCTCTGTACACAGGTGATCACAAGAGACGCAATTGAAACGCACGTTAAAACTGATTTACCAAAATGTATCTTAAAGGGATAGTTCACCCAAAAATTGTAAATTCTACTATCATTTACTCACTGTCAAGTAGTTCAGTTGTACAGTTTCTGGTCCCCATTGACAACTTGAGGGTGAGTAAATGATGACAGCATTTTAATTTTTGGGTGAACTCTCAAATTTATTCAGACACCTGAGTGTTTGTTTTGGGGGGCTGGGACCATCCCAAACACCCTATAAGAGTTAAGGGACCCCACCTTGAGCTGGTGACGCACAGAGTGGCAGTCTGTATGTTGGTAGAGCACTAGTGTCTCATCTTCTGTTAGAGAGCATGTCTGCTTGGGGTCACAGCAAAGACACAGACGATTCTCCATCTGCAACAAGCACACAGATATTATTTGATTAGAAGAGAAGAGAAGAGAAGAGAAGAGAAGAGAAGAGAAGAGAAGAGAAGAGAAGAGAAGAGAAGAGAAGAGAAGAGAAGAGAAGAGAAGAGAAGAGAAGAGAATGTACCTGACAGGAAACATAAGGAAGAGAAGAGAAGAGAAGAGAATCTAAAGGATCATGTGACACTGAAGACTGGAAAATTCAACTTTGGCAAGACAGGAATAAATTACATTTTAAAATATATTAACAGAAAATAAGACATTTTAAATTGTAATAATATTTCACAATATTACTATTTTAACTTTTTTTAATCCAATTAATGCAGCATTAAAAAAAACATTTAAAAACTCTTGGTTTGAATAAGTTAAGAAAACACATTAGACATTGGCTGTAATAATAATATAAATAAAAAATATATAATTATATTATTGTTTTTTTAAATAATAACAGTACGGAGCCCCGCACATGACATGCAAGAAAAAATTAGTAGGCTAAATCATGTGCACGATTTACTATTTCGTTCCCTCGATTTATTAATTGTGCGCACGATTTAGCAAATCGAGGAAACGAAATGGTAATCGTGTGCACGTTTTAGTACATCGAGGGAACTAATTAGTAAATCGTGGGCACGATTTATAAATTTTTTCTTGCATGTCATGTAATATATATAATCTCCATATAATAGTAATCATAAAACATCATTAATTTCTATAAACATTGCATTTAATTTTATTTTCCGTTTAAACAAGTCATCTTTACACCCCTCAATGCTCTCATGTACCTGACTGGGAGCCCTTTGACCTATCACTGCCTCATAAGGAGGAGGGCAGTCCGTTGGGTACAGAGGCACTGGACTCCCCATTGATCCATTATATGTGACACTGCAGGTACACACAGAAAAATGAGGCATGAGAAAAAGTCATTATTAAAAGAAAAGGCATGACAGAAGAAGTGTAGTTAAAATGGACAGATGCCTATAAGAACAAAAAAATTTATTGAGAAAAAAGACAGAACACAAATATTTCAAGAACATCTACACTGAGAACACTTTAACTGAACAATATTCTGTCAGAGCATCTCAAGTATGTAAGCGACCTTACTAAACATACCAAATACTATTTCAATTTTTAAAAAAACATTTTCTTAAAGGTTTCGTATTAGAGGTAGAGTTAGGAGATTTTATTAGCGCAATATGAAACAAGAAAAGTCAATGGAAAGTGCACAAAATGATGGAAAAACAAAAGCAAAAAAGTGTGTGTTTGTGTGTGTATTTTCACCTCTGGGCATCGGTCTCTGAGCTGCAGGTGTATTCAGGAGGGTAGTAAGGTGGTGGTGGAATGGGTGGAACAAACTCCTCAAAGTCCATCATGTTACTGAGAAATGCATCCTGAGGAGTGGTGCATTCTGGGTTTACAGAGCGAGAGCGATGAGGAGCCAGCTACAACAAACAGAGTGGGATGAGATAAAGGGTCATGAGTCTATCTACGCACTGTAGCATTTGAGAGAAAAATACAGCGATTAAAACAAAGTGTTTTAGTGCAAAGGTTTTGTGCATTTTGTCTCACTAGATGCAGTAGGTCCAGAGAGAAGATATGAATGCTACAGGTGACCGTAGACAGAGTGCAGATAATAGTAGAGAGAATACTAAGACCGCAGGCACTGAACAGCAGATCCTGCACACACATATAATATCATGGTTAAACTCAAATTTATTCAGACACCTGAGTGTTTGTTTTGGGGGGCTGGGACCATCCCAAACACCCTATAAGAGTTAAGGGACCCCACCTTGAGCTGGTGACGCACAGAGTGGCAGTCTGTATGTTGGTAGAGCACTAGTGTCTCATCTTCTGTTAGAGAGCATGTCTGCTTGGGGTCACAGCAAAGACACAGACGATTCTCCATCTGCAACAAGAGAAGAGAAGAGAAGAGAAGAGAAGAGAAGAGAAGAGAAGAGAAGAGAAGAGAAGAGAAGAGAAGAGAAGAGAAGAGAAGAGAAGAGAAGAGAATGTACCTGACAGGTAACATAAGATTTGACCATCTGTGCATTCTGACATGAGAGCATGGAACCAGCCAGACTGAGAATCACACACACTGCAGACAGCAGCATGAACAGCGACACCTGGACGAAACAAAAACAGCATCACTGCAAAAACTAAGAGGAGCGGACAAACGCACACACACACAGACAAGTCCTGTCAAGATGATAAAGATACGCACGACAAGAGTGAAGGGCCTCCTCCATGATATCACACCAACTACTCCGGACGCCACAACCTGTTTAACAAAAAAAGAAAAACATTTAAGGGAGAGATTTTCTTTTCTTCACACAAATCTACATAAGATGGCTTCAGAGCAAAAGATGTATTGACTACTTTTATATTGCTTTCATGGTGCTTTTTAGTCCTTTTGGAGCTTGGTTATATATATTATAGATATATTATAATAAATATATTACTTTAAGAACATTATATTAAAAAAAAAATACAGAAAATAATAGAAAATGCCAGATTTTTTTTAGAATCCCCCCTCTTCCAAAAATAAATAAATAAATTTTTGTCATCATTTCCTCACACTCATGTCAATAATTTCAAGAAATTATGTTTTATTTATTATTTATTTATTTTTCTTTCTTCCCCATATAATGAAAACTGTTTGGTTTGCAACTTTCTTCAAAATATCTTCTTTTGCGTTCCACGGAAGAAAGATATTATTTATACGGGTTTTTTAATACAAGATTCTTCTGTGAACAATCCCTTATCCCCCCATTTATATAACTTTTTTGTTTTAAATTTACTTAGTATATATTTATTGCAATATATTTAAATGACCCTGTGGGATTGACAGCAGCGATTAAATATCGCATGTTCCACTGCAGGACACATCATGCCAATATTTATATATTCAAATAAACTATCACAGAAACTTACGAAGAAGCCAGCCCAGAAAGGACAGGACTGTCTGACACGGGGTGATGAGGTGAAGGCGAGGCTTGTGAAGCTGAAGGCCAGCACCATGGCCCCCAGCGCAAGGTGACACAAGCCCAGGTACAGCAGGACGCGCGCACTGGTCCGCCCAGACATCCCTCTGCGACTACCGGACAAAGCCCGAGACCCTGACATCGAGGCCACGCTGCTGGAGTCCGACGGTGAGGGCATGATGGCTACTGAAATACTTCCTAAATTATGGGACTATATGTGACTCGGTTTAATATGTGAAGAAGATACTTATTTAAATATGCAGTTAGGGTCTCTATAACATCCACAGCTGTTAAAACTCAACTTATGTTGAGTCAACATTTATTCTTGGCGTCGTACATCTGCATTCTCCGATATCCCTTGATCTGGCTTGCTCCATCGCCCACCTGCCGTCTCTCTCTCCCCATCCCCGCGGCATTGCGGTACCCAGAGCCTTCAGCAGGCCGAGCAGAGCAGCTTTGGCCTTCTAGCTACTCCGCGGAGGAGAATAACACAATACGAGTCCTGCTCACATGGAAGTGTATCTTCACCGGGTTTCCACTAGAGAGCCTCGCAGCCCCCACCTGAACTCGGAAAACACGTCTCATGAAGCACAACGGTGTCCGGAGAGAAAAGAAAAGGAAATGAAAGCAGGCGCGCGGAGGCCGTTTGTTGTGAAGAGCTCGCTATGTTGCTCCCCTGATGCATCCGTTTGTTTTGAATAATAATTATAAAGCCACGGTGTTCCCTTTGAGAGTTTTATCCTAGGTAGTCTCCCCCTTTTCCTCCCGCAGTCACGAGGACTCCCGTCCCGTCCGTATCCCGGACATGAGCATCACTACGTAATCGCGCCAGTCTTGAAGAGTCTTTGCGTACGTGTGTTATTCACACATATAGTCTTTGCGCCATGTAAACGTTGTCCGAGGCAATTTCAGCGGGACTATATGCAGCGCATTATGGTAGCACGTGTCCGTAATATTTGTTCAATGCGGCACCGCATTCACCCAGAGCGAGGTGCTGATGCTGCACTGGGTGGGCGGTTGCATGGCAACCTTCCCCGACATTCACAACGGTTGGCGACCTTTCCGCGCATGCGCAGAATAAACAGCTTCTTCGTACTTGGGATTTTTATCATTTTACATTCATTTGGCAGATGCTTTTATCCAAACGCTTTTAAACACGAGAAATGCCTGTTACACGTGGTTTCCGTCATCGTTCAAAATAGTAAAGGTTAGGACAGGAAAAGGACAAATGATAGTGAGAGAAAAGGAAAAAGGAAAAGCAGAGTTTTTCTTTATTTTCTTTATTATTTTAATTTTTTGAGGATTTAGTTAGATGCTCACGGATGAGATGAGTTTTCAATTGTTCCTTGAAACAATACATTGTTACATTTACTATATGTCCTTAACTAAAGGAGGTGAGAAATATTTAGTATAGTGTCATTATCACAAATGGGAAAAAAACACTATAAATGTATGAGATTTTGAACATTATTTACTTTATTAAAAGAATATCATTGTACAGATTCTGAGAAATATGCTGTGGAAAATAACACAGAAATGTGGATTAAGGCAGGAAGACAGAAACTTGATGCAAAACCAGATATTTGTATTATGTCAGACCATAGTCCCTTTTGGAGAAAATGAACATTATTTACTTTATTAAAAGAATATCATTGTACAGATTCTGAGAAATATGCTGTGGAAAATAACACAGAAATGTGGATTAAGGCAGGAAGACAGAAACTTGATGCAAAATTTATGCAAAACCAGATATTTGTATTATGTCAGACCATAGTCCCTTTTGGAGAAACACACTGTGAATTTTCAGTAGAACATTATTATAATCCCAACCATAATACAATCCAATCAATCAATTATTTTCTCATTTAACATCCTAAAATTTCTCATCCATCCTTTAGAGGTCAAAGTCTTTCAAATTGAAGTTGTTCACCTTTTATAGCAACAAACATTAAAACCATTTGTCAAAAAGTTCCGATTGGCCATCAAACTGGACTATATATTTCACTTGAAGTTGCCAAAGATAGATTCAATAGGTACTTGTTATCCATTTTGACTGAGCAAAACTTGTGCAAGTCAAACCAACATTGTCTCGATTGTAGCCAAGTCACTGTTTTTGTTGTGTAGTGCGAAAATATAAACGAAGTAAAAAAAAAAAAAAAAAGATTTTCCTCTAACTACTTGAAAGCTGTAAGGTACTTGTTATCCATTTTGACTGAGCAAAACTTGAGCAAGTCAAACCAACATTGTCTCGATTGTAGCCAAGTCACTGTTTTTGTTGTGTAGTGCGAAAATATAAACGAAGTAAAAAAAAAAAAAAAGTGATTTTCCTCTAACTACTTGAAAGCTGTACCCTGTTTCATATCTCGTATCATGTATTTCTTATCTTACTAGTGCCATCATACTTTGAAACCACTTCCTATTAGCATTCCATATTCACTTTGCAAATTATTATCTGGCATTAACACTGCAATGTTACTGTATGTGATTGTGTGTATGTGTTTGTGTGTAGTGAGACCGTCCTCTGTATAAAAGCATATCTAAAGAAGAAGACATTTGGAAGACTTTTTCTCTGTGCTGGTAAGTTTAACCTCACGACCAGTGGGACCCTGTAAAAACAGTAAATATAAGAAATGTTATATAATGCCTGCCCTACAGCCTGGTAGATTTGTTACTGTTCTTGTCAACTTAATCTTTAGATCTGTCTGATATAATTTTTTTTTTTTTAAGTCATGTGATACCAGTCGAGATATCATAAAACTACAAGTAAGAACAGTTGAATCACTTGAGTTCTTAAAAACTCAAGAGTGATTGTGTGTTTCACTATTAAACATGCAGACAATAAGCATCAATATCCATTTTATGTATCACACACTGAAAACTCACTGGCTTCTTATTTGACTTCAGCAAAATGTCTCGTGCAAGAGCAGCAAAAGACTATGGAAAGAAAGTTCAATTAAAAGTAGACCAACTACATCAAATTTAACAGTGAAATGCACAGATTTACTTTACAGTTTATGTTTTTATTATTAACAGTCAGACATTTCTGAAACTGAAACTCATAAAACTTCTCAATATCAAAACAATCATTACTAAGAATATAAGACAAATACAGATAACTGTATGACAGATAAAGATCAACTGTGACTATAAACTAACGATACTAGACCAAAACTAGAAAAAGGCATTTCTTTGTCCATACCTCCTCAACGTTGATGCTCGATTTTGCACTAGTCTCGAAGAATCGAATACCATGTTCCTTTGCAAGCTATAATAAATGAAAAAAGAGAATCACTTTTTTTAAATAAAATAACTTAAGTTTGTTTTAAGCTGAAAAAAAAACATCTATGTAGTACAAAAATGAAAAAAAATTGACATGTGGTATGTAGTGATGCTGTAAATAACATGCTGTAAATAAACTGACTGAAAAGCTATTCCTAGCACCAATAAAACACCTTGTATGCACCTGGACCCGCATATTGGTAGTATGTATGACAGCGCTTACCTTCTCACCTATCTCCTTTGACACTTTCCTTTTGGCCTCAATATCACACTTGTTACCCATTAACATCCGACTTACACCTACTGATGCATTCTGGGAAACAGAACATAAGAATGCACTCACTTCCTCATTTTCTTCATAACCGAGACTGATAACAAAAGGCCCCATTTGTATTTACACTGCATCTCTTTTCTGGTAACCTGTGCAGGACCTACTTCCTATGACATCTTATCAAGAACTGAAACTCACATTTTATAAAGCTCGTTTCATTTTATGCTTTTTTGGAGTTTGCAAGAAAATATCTGATTGTAGTCAAGGGTCATATGTCCACCTTTACTTACAGGGACGCAAGCACTAATTAATTTAATCATCTACTGCAGTACATTTTCTTAAAAAAAAAAACACTATAATGACTAACAAATTATCTGTTAAATTATTTTATTTTCCTTTTTCGCTCTTACTTCTTTGATGCTCTTCATCCAGTTCTGAATATTCTCAAAGGATTTTTCATCAGTGATGTCATACACAAGGATAATGCCCTGAAAGACGGATCAAAATAATGCACCATTACCATCATGACAAATCATGTGTATGATTTGTCATGCTTCAATAACTGTTGAAATAATCTGGGTTTCACAATAACCACATAAGTAAGTTCACAAATGGCTATAGGACCAAAAAGGATAGTCTGCATTAAACATGATTCTCGTCTCACCATCGCCCCTCTGTAGTATGCAGTAGTGATGGTCTTAAACCTCTCCTGTCCTGCTGTGTCCCTAGCAAATAAAACCAGTTGCATGCATAAGACATTTTAGCACTCAGAAAGCTTGTCAGTAAAAAAAATGGCATGTTTAATATACTTCTTTTATAGCAGCTGGACTTTGCACTTCAGGCTGTCATCGTGGCCAAACATAAATGACTTTATTGAATTGTCAGAAGGTTTGTGGGAAGCCTTAACTAAAGTCAACCGGACTCCACCTTTGGCACATTTACACAGAGCTTACCGTTTTAACAGTGAGCTGTCAAACAGAAAACGACAGTGAAGACGTTTTTTGTGTACACAACACTGCCACTGTATTTACACAGACACTCTGTACATATGTAAAGAATTTTGACTGAATAGACTTTAATAAAGCATATCTTATTATGCTTTATTAAACCTACTAAATCTCTGATTTAACAAACATTAAAAAACATAAAAAAATTACAAATATATTTCAGGGTAAATGTATAGTCAACTGAAACTAAAATTATCAAAAAATCATTACTTAAAATAAATTGTAACTGAAATAAAATATTAAAAAACAAGTTGCCAGAATATTTCTGTAACATTTCTCATTTTAATTTAGTTTAGCTTTAGTACTTAAATCACTAAAACTACCACAGAAATTAAAATTAATTTAAAAAAATTACAAAAACACACATCAAAATTAAAATGAAAACAGAATATATATATATATATTTATTTTTATTTTATTTTTTTACCAGACTTGCAGTTTGACTTTCTTTCCCTCAAACTCAATGGTCTTCACTTTGAAGTCAATACCTAGGAAAAAGAAAAAAGGGAAACAGATAAACCAGGAGGGGCAGGAAGGAAGGGTGAACATGTTTTAACCCCAAGAGGCATAATAAAAGTGGACTAATGAATGTCTGCTGCATTCAGAAATACAAGAGCAGACATAATGAGATACAATCACTGCTCTGATGGTTTAATAAACAACCTGCTTGGTTTTTCAGTGAATTGGATGGGAAAAGGGAGAGGGAGGGAAGGGGTCTTTTGAAGATCTGGGTGAATGCACTAAATGCCATGGAGGATGGCCTCCATCTGATGCAGAAATGAAGGGGGGTGTAGCTGGGGGAAGACATTGCAAAATGAGATACAGAGAGGGGGCAGGCTGTGGCTGGCAGAAGTAAAGTAGCGCGAGAGGGCCGGAAATGCAATCAGGGAGGAGGATACACACAGAGCACGGGATGATCCGCAGGACTGATTGAGTTATACTGGGCCAGGCTGGAATGACATGCCGTTTAGACTAGTACTGACATGAACAAACACTTGGGGAGCACTTGTTTTACAAGCTAGAAACTAGGCAGAAGAGCGAAACGTCTTACCATATCAAACAGTATTTAAACATGTTCACTTACCGATGGTTGATATGTACGTTGAATTAAAATTGTCCTCTGCAAAACGGATGATCAAACAGGTCTTGCCAACACCACTATCGCCAATAAGCAATAATTTAAAGAGGAAGTCGTATTTCTTTGCCATTGTTCGTTTCACCCAGCTCTTTTAGCAAGTTTTAGATGACTTTCCCCCCTACTTGTTCCTAACACTCAGTAACGCGCAACCTTCTTAAAATCCTTCCGTCTGATTAATGTCCTTCTCGTTTGAAACTTCATGGATTTTCTTTCCTTGGAAAACTGTCAGCGGTGAACTCAAGTTTCGCTTTGTTGCATCTGTTCGTCCAGATTAGAGGTAAACAATTCCATAAAAACAAAAGTGGAAAAGTTTGCTCACAGCCCTTTTAACGCGTCTATGGTCTGTGGCGATGTTTTCAGTGCGGATGCCACGCGTTCGCCATTTCGGTCCGCACTGCGCTACTTTTCTCTCCTGTACGCCAGGCTTTCAGCATTCATCCATACATAGACAACAGCGGACTTTTGTTCTCCCTAAACTTTCCCTTGCCCGAGTTCCCAAAAGCTGACGTCGAGGGAGGGAGAGGTTTAATAAAACAGTGCTGAGTAGAACCGAGAAACGCATCTGTCGACAGAGGGCACCATTGACACACAGATACTGAAATAAAGCACCCGTTGAACCCATAGCGGTTTTCGGGGCGTTTTTGGTCTGTTTTTGAAATTGGAAGCAGGGTTTGTGACGTTGTCAAGAATATCTATGCAAACACAATGTTATATAATGCTTTTTAAAAAATAAAATAAAATCGTTTTTTGTTTAGATATACAATATATATAAAAAGTTTTTATCTGCCACGATATATTAATTTGATCTATTTTGAGGTTTGAAGTTGGAAAAGAGCGAGATGCGTGCTGTGTGTATAGGAACGACAAGATGGCCGCGTGCATATGCGTTAGAAAAGCATGGAGAGCATCGCGCTTCACATATAAATAAAACAGTCTTGATCATTTCGTTGAGATTGTGTAATTCTATAACTTGAAGATAATTATTATGTTTGAAGGTGGAATATTGGTCGCACACCACTCTTATAGTTGGTAAGACAGAAAGTAACTGTTATGTCAAGAATAGAGTCGCCCTTTGTCGTGCGTCCTTTGACAATCAACTGTATTATCAAGCCCATGTAACTGTCACTTGCGTAACATTTTCCGTTATTGAGTTGTTACGGTGTCTATACGGATGC
>NW_015505190.1:985384-1024370 GCF_001515645.1 Sinocyclocheilus grahami | reverse complement strand
GGCTCTGTCTTTACATTTATTTTGAAAGATGAAGCTCGTGATTACGGTAAGGGGCGTTACATTTCTGACGAGTGCTTGTGGTGTTCGGCCAATGATAATGCACTGGGTCAGCTGGCCAATCAGAGCAGACTGCGCTTGTCGGAAGGAGGGACTTTGTAGAAAACAAAGCGTTTGAGAGAGGCGGGGCATAGAGGACCTACAATAATGTACAGTATTTGAAAAATAATGTGTTTTTTGAACATTAAAGCATGTCAACATATTCTGTTACATCAAATACACCAAATAATGATCTTTTAAAAAAGCATCATATGACCCCTTTAAAAAATCAGAAAATTGTGTACTTGGCTTCAATAAGGGAATGAATACAATCACAAGAAACAGAGTGTGTGGCATAATTGATAATTTGAAATAATGTGGGTTGACAGCTTTACCAAAAACATAAAGAATCAAGGGTTATTCTCCCAAAAATGAAAATTCGTTCCAAACCTGTAAGACCTTCATTCATTTTCGGAACACAAGTTAAGATAATTTTTATTTAATCCGAGAGCTTTCTGACCCTCTTTAGACAGCAACGTAACTACCACATTCAAGAACCAGAAAGGTAGTAAGGACATTGTTAAAATAGTCCATGTGACATCAGTGGTTCAACCTTAACTTTATGAAGCTACGAGAATACTTTTTGCGCACAAAGAAAACAAAATGTTTGCGCGTTCACGAGAGTACCACGATGCATGCGTGTGATGCTACTAACGCAGGAGCCAGTGTTCTGACGTAGTAACAGGGTCCCTGACTCCCAGTTCTATCTCAATATCCACCAAAATTACCCCTTGATTATGTCATTACGATCACTGTAAACTGACTGCTAAATTAAAAGATGTTACTTGAATAGAGTGCAAGTTCTAGAAGTAAAAATAGCATTAATGTTTTCCATAGGGAAATGTATTTTGAACAAATTCTGAGCTACAGGGTTGTTGAGATGGCATATGGCTTTACCAAAAGCATCAACCTGCACCAACTTATTTTATGGATAATTGTTTACCATTTTCACCAGAATTTCTGGTGAAAAACCACAATACCTACAATTCTGCAGAGTAATTTTCACCAACCAGAGAATCAAAATAGGCAAATTGCACCAGAAGAACTATTTAGCACCCACCCTCTCCCACGAAGCACGGCAAATAAATAAACTTTTTTTTTAAAGGATAGGAAAAGAAAAATAATGATATTGCTGAAAAAGTGGACAGGCATTGTTGTCTTTGCTGTGCGTCCACATAAAATGGACCCTGACTGCATATGTGATCATAAGTTAATGCATTAGAGCATGTCTGAAACCTGTCTCACCATTCTCTCTTTGCAGGCTGTTATAAGATCACTACAGTGTTCAGTCACGCACAGACGGTGGTCTTATGTGTAGGATGTTCTACAGTGCTGTGCCAGCCCACCGGAGGAAAGGCGCGCCTCACAGAAGGTATCGCTTGTATACACAGACACCAATGCACATGACTTTAGAGGGATTGCCCAAAGCATGAAGCAACCTAGTTTCTCTAGTTTCTTGAGAAATCCGATCCCATGAGCAGAATCCCAAAGTGGGCTTTTCTTCTTTCTAGCAGCAGTCAGAACATGTCACACTAACACAATAAAATACAGCCTTCAGAAGATGACTAATGAATTCATGTTTAGGTGTGGGAGAAATATGGCTGGAAGTGCACTCACAGATCAAAGATACACATACATGCGCTTGTAAATGTGCCGGTGCCATGGCAACACACCCACACAGACCACCCTAGTGTTTCCCACTTGATCATTGTTCTCTTCTTGAGCTGAAGCCTGATGATTGGTGAAGCTCTGAAACTCACTGCCCTGCTGGCAAAACGTTCAGCAGAAAGCAGGAGAGGTAGTAGCAGATTGTTTCTGTACCACTCAACACCATTGCATTATTTAGTTCCCCACCCACAAATTGACATTAATATGTTCTATTATTTAAAGAATTTTAATTGCTTCATTAGTGCGGATTTGTAAAACAGAAATACATTTTTTTGAGAATTTTCCGGCAACTAGAGATTATTTTGATAATTGATTAATCGATTATTTCTTTGCTTAATTGCTCAGATTAAACAAAAAGCCTTTATTTTTTGTTACATATATATATGTGTGTGTGTATATATGTGTGTGTATGTATAGATATATAGATATCGATCAAATCAAAATTAGCATGTTATTGCAGGCGATTAATTTTTCCAGTTTAACTGCTTTTAACGCAGGGGCGGAGCTAGGGTTGGCCACCCCACTCACAACTGCTGCTTCTGTCTCTTATTTCTTGACAAGAATTGAGTTTATTTAGATGCAGAGCATCTTTATGACTGCGCTCGTAGCACGTGCTCTTTAATTGCATGCACAAATAAGGCGGCTATAATAATATCCTAATTACCCAGTGATGTCTGTTAATCAAAGAACAAAAGTAAAAGAGGAAATCAATAACTTTTGTAGCTTTAAGATTCGTCTATATTTAATTTCGAATTTCGTGTTTGATAACTTTGTTAAATTTCGGAATATTTCCTACTATCTGAAGGGCAACGGTAAATATGACATTTATTATAATGGGTTTATGTGAAGATTGTTTGAATTTCACTTAAATTAGAAGTTAGTTTTTCAAGTCTAATAAATGTTCAAATTGATAGCTTTTAATTATACTGTAATGTTAGCATAGTCAACATTACATATAGTGAATGGTTAAATATTAGGGAAAAAATAATTTCCTAGGGACATCAGTAGTATTGGTATCAGGGATACTTGCCTTCAGTCATAAAAAAAAGATACCATTAAACAAATATTAAAATATATACTGTCTTTGTTGTTTCTACATTAATTTGAAGACGGAATGAGAAATTATTGCAATATAAAAGAATATTTAAAAACTTTAATGTAAGGTGGGATTAATCAATTAATTTCAGAAAAAATGTGCGATTAATTAGTTGTTTTTAATTCATTGACCGCATAAATAAATCTATAATGTGAATGCATTTCTCAGTTGCACTTCCTGTTTGTCGCTCACTTAAGTCTTTGATGTTTAAGAACCCTGTTAGGACAAGCAATTTTTCAAAGTAAAACTGCTCATGAATTTCTAACATTTACGGATAAGAAAATAACTAAAATGTAAGTAATGCGCTGATGAAAACACCTCAAGCATATTAATCAAGCACCTGGCAAGGCAACCTACATGAAACGATACGCTTACAACATTCTTTAAAATGTTTAATTGTGTCTTGAACAACTTTTTCTTGCTCTGTTTTATCTGCGGGGGGGTTTTTTCTTCATAGAATTACATTTTCCAATACTGTGTGGCGAAATACATAATTGATTTCAAACTGAATTCTAAAAGCCTTGTTCTTTCTCTCTGTTAACAGGATGCTCATTCAGGAGAAAGCAGCACTAGTCTCTCATTAACCAATATGCAAGGATGAGGAAGACCACGGGTGGAGAGACAGGATTGGCCACTCCACAGGGATTTCAGTGACTCCGAGGCCGTGTTTCTGATCTCTAACGGGGCAATGGAGATGAAAGCTAAACCGAGAAGAGTGCTAGAAAACTTCAAATGTCAAAGTGCTGTCTGAACACAGAGCGTGTGAGGTGTATAACCACCAAACCTGTCTCTCTCTCCCTCACTTACTTTAAATAAAGGTTCATTTTTCATTTATGTGTGTGCTGTGGTAGATAATTTACCAACCTATCTGCGTTGTCACTGCCACATAAATATAGTTTTAGTGTCATGCTTGTCTGTTGTATAACTTAATAATATCACCAGGTAATACAAATATTCTTCCTTAAATGTTGTATGCATTGTCTAGATGAGCAACAGGCAGACTGTTAACACTTTACAGGCATTATACATAGACTATGGTTCAAAAGTGTTGGGTCAGTACGATTTTTTAAATATTTCTGAAAGTCTCTTATGCTTAGTCTCTTACGGCTCAAAGCTGATTTTTTTTTCCAGCAGCCATTTATCGTCTTCGGTGTCACATGATTTTTTCAGAAATCGTTCTAATATGCTGATTTGATGCTCAAGAAACATTTGTTTTCAAAGTTGATAGTGGTTGTGCTTAATATTTTTGCAGAATCTGAGCTTTTTCTTTTAACATTCTTTGATGAATAAATTACAAGAATTCAACTGACTAAGAAATAATTATGAATGTTAGAAATGTCTTTACTGTCACTTTTGATGCACTTTTAATGCATCCTTGCGGAATAAAAGCATTATTTAAAAAAAACATCTTACTGACCTCAAACTTTAGAGTAAAAATAGGTAGCGCAAGTAAAAAGAAGTAATACTCTTCAGGAACCTGCGTTTGCATGTTTACTGTTGAATTGTATAGACTGTTATAAAGGAAATAACCATTTACTTGAAAGATTCTCACTGCGACTTGGGGGAAAAGATGCAGTAAGTTACTTGGTACTCCAGAGCCACTGTTTTCTCTGCAGGACTTTTGGTTTTGGCAGTGATGGTGTGAGCCACAGGTAGAAATGTTCGTCTTCTGAAAGAAATTTAGAAAACATTCACAAAAGAAAAAGGTAGTTTATAGGTCAGGTAGCATGTTTGAACCATAACATGCCAATTTAGGTGCACTTAACTTTTTCCTCATTACAAAGGTTTGACGAAGTAAATAGCAGTCAATAATGTAAGCAAAGCCACAATGCAATGGACAGATCTTTTATTTTGTATTGTGACACATCTGAGTGAAAATTATTATCTAAAAGAAAACAGTGTAGGGCAGGGACATAGTTCAATTCACCTGGTTTTGATTAAACTTGCAGAAGATTGTAGGAAAGGGGCGGATTAAGATTAAATGATTGTAGAAGTCCTTCATACATCAGAGAAAAGTCAGTGGTTTTACCAGAAGATTGATGCATGACGTTTGATTTAAAAAAACTATATGCTTGGATAAATAATTCACTATAAGATTATTTAGAAAATAGATGGATTTTTGATTCATGCTGACTTTAACATAAAAAGAACTGAGTGTACCTTTAAGGTAAAGCAGCTGGATCAAATAAAATGGGAGTGTCACCTGTATTAGTAAAGGGTTTGAGGATTGCAGGTACAGTCTGTGTGAGACAGCATGGTATTGTACACTGGAAATCATACATTTAAGAAAATATAAAAAGATCTGCAGGGCCAAAGCTTCAAATCCTGATTCTGAATCACATGATGGCTCTAAAGTCAATCACTGGGCATCAAGCATATTCAGTGTTGCACAGAATCAGAAGTGAAAACGCTTGAGTGTGACTTCTTTACCTATGAAAAGTGCAGCAGTGGTGGCCAGTACAGCAAACAGAGCAAATACTGAAATGAACAAGTGGCCAGAATTTGTTCCAAGATGACCTGAATATACAAATAAAGTGCATTTTCAGAGCTACAGAAAAAAATGTGTATGTTACACTACTGTTCAAAAGTTTGGAGTTAACATTTTGTTTTGTTTTTTAACATTAAGGCTACATTTATTTGATCAAATTATGTAGTTGTCCCACAAATTATTAATAATTTCCCTCATTTTAGTAAATTGTGGCCACACTGAACTAATTTATTCCCTTAATTTAGTAAATTGTCCCCAATTTGTACTTTTTCATTCCCTGATTTTAATTGCATTAATTTTTTATTTGTGCCCACAATTTAATTTAAATGAGTGAATGAAAAATAGATCATGGCCATGGACTAAAATGGGGGAATAAAAAAAAAAATTAAAGAACAAAATATTCATTTTTGGCCACGATAAATATATTTTTGTCAGCAATTTTCAGCAGCCATTACTCCAGTCTTTAGTGTCACATGATTCTTCAGAAATCATTCTAATATGCTGACTTTGTGCTCAAGAAACATTTCTTATTATCAATGTTGAAAACAGTTGTGCCGCTTAATATTTTTATGAAAACTGATGCATTTTTTTTAGGATTCTTTGGTGAAAGGAGAGTTCAAAAGAATAGCATTTGTTTGAAATAGAATATTTGCTGTCACTTTTTTGTCACAATTTAATGCTGAATAAAATACTAATTTCTTTAAATATACATTATACTGACCCCAAACTTAAACGTTAGTGTAAATGTAGAATATAGTGAAAAATTGCTCTCTAACCTGACTCCGGGTTGTCCATCACTCTAGTCACCAATACAATGTGCTTTTGTGGAGAAAGGTCTGTGTACAGGGTAATGCTTGCAGTAGACGGTACCTGATCCAGGAAATGTAAGGTTGGATAGACTGAAATAAGGAGGAGAGTGGGGTCTTCATCTGACCAGACTGGATCAGATAACACAATGTCTGGGGTGTCTGACTGAACCTAATTATTATATAACAGTGAAGAAATAAAAAAAACTGAGAAGTGATTTCATTTCAAATGCATCTCTCCCATGATCCTTCTCATTCTTACCCTCAGTGTGCTGAGTATGTCTGTGGTGCCAAACACTGTGATTTCAGCCACAGGCTGCTGGGAGGAAAGTTTGATCTTAGTGACGGGACAATGGAAGGCTGGCACGTACGGGAGCTGAAGGGATGACTGAAAAGTGTGTGGTGACTGAAGAAGTGACAGCAGGGCAGCTGGGGCTGACTGAGTCCGCAGACAGATGGATGGAGAGAGACCGAGTGGACAGGAGATGGAGGATGGAGTCTGACTGGGGCTGAGAGATCCTGCAGCTGTACTGAGCTGAAACAGGACACAACAGACAGGTTAGAAGTGAGTCATAAAGGCTTGCTTCATAGTTAATCAAATAAAATGTATTTGATCAAAATGCAGATCTGTAATATTGAGAAATATTATTAACATCTAAAATATTTTCTGTTTTATATATCCTTCAAAAATCATTCTTATATGCTGATTTGGTTCTCAAAAAACATTTTTTATCAGTGTTAAAAAAACAGTTGTGCTGCATAATATTTTTAAAAAATTATTAAACTGAATTACATTACATTTAAAAATACCCTTGGGCTCTTTCAGGCTTCAAACATAACATGGAGCTTAATACATAATCTTGTGTAAAACTTGTTTCACCAGTGTCTGAATTGTAGAAGGGTGTTGCATTAAAGATAGCCTGTAGTATTCTCATCTCTGGATAGGGGGCGCCAAAGTGTAAAGCGCACAGAAGCTCTGCCTCGGGATGTAGTTTCTTCTAGATTGCATTGAGCTACCATGGCAGAGGAGATAGAAAGAGAGAGAGAGTCACAAGCACACAATATCGTCAACACTGAATAACATTTAAAGTCCCCCTGTAGTCAAATATTTTATCCCTTAAAACTTATCTTTGATTATCAAAATTATATATTTAAATGTTTTTTCTTGTGAAAATAATTTTTTCATGCCTTAAAATAGCTTGAATGTAACTATACCAGGGTTCCTCAAATCTTGCCCTGGAGGGCCAATGTGCTACAGAGTTTAGCTCCAACCCTACTCAAACTCACCTACCTGTGATTAGGGTTAGAGCTAAACTGTGCAGGAAAGTGGTTCCCGTGGGCCAGATTTGAGGATCCCTGCTCTATACCCTTGCCTCATTTACTATATGCTGATCTATGAATATACAAATTAGTCCCGCCTCCACTCAGTCACACCAGCCAGCGCCTCCTGATCCACTGAACTGTAGTAAACGCAAAACAATTGCATACACGGATAATGACTGATAAAACTATGTTTTTACTAGCGGACAATTACAGTGAATACCGTAACATTCCTTAAAGTTACTTACTTGACAATGTTGTGTCCTAAAATGCCTTGAAGACTCGAATACAGCCGTTCGTGATTCTTAATTCACGCCCGCGAGCATACACGTGTGAAGTGCAGACGCCGATGCTACTTTTACACTGTTGCAATAGTATATATATTGGGTTATAATGCAAGTTAGTGGTTCTAAATTCACATTAAACCACAGCTTCATTGGTTTTTTGCTTTAATTTATTTTTGGTTTTGTGCTGGAATTGGTATATTTTGCATGCTAGTGATAGGAATCGATCCCTTGACGTGATTGGTTATTGGGTTATTGGTTAGCAAACCGAGGGCTGTTTCAAACTGTATTCCTGGGTCAGCCTTTGGGAAACTACAGTTTTCAGGAGAAAAGGAGAAAATGGTATTTTATCAGTCATTATTTCTGACGAGAAATAGCACAGACACTAGACAAGGATGAAACCTTCTAGTGCGCATTTTAGAGGCTTTTTACAGTGCCCTTCTAAGCGCCATCAAATAGAGTATACTATGAAAGGCTGTATGCATATATTTAGTGTTTGCTTCAATAATGGAGAATACTTTGCGTTTTAGATTAGAGGGCTTTGTTTACTAAAACTGGCGCTCTGCTTGCTAGTAATATAGTGATTTACCCTGCTGATCTGTAACAGGAGAGCTGAAACAGATGACACCCCCAGAGCGCAGAAATCCTCTGGCATGGCAGGCATCACAAACAGAGGGGTGTAATCGCTCAGAAATGGGTTTGTAGTGTCTCCCTGCACCCTCAAAACAGTTAGACCGGGTGATGCCGTTTGCACCAGAATCGACCGACTGTCTTTGTCAACTATCAGTTGTACAAGGTCATCTCTGAGACAGAAAAAATAAGGTTAGACCACTGCTGTGAGTAACATAAACATGTATCTGAATAATTACCTGTTAGCTGTGACCAGTGTTTGTATATTGTGAGACTGTCGTCCCATGTTATCATAGTATAGAGCCCTGATACGGATGCTACAGTCCAGAGGGAAGGCAGGAAGTGCTCTATCACGGTCACTGTTCACGGATGACACAGTCGTAAAGATAGCCTGTAGTATTCTCATCTCTGGATAGGGGGCGCCAAAGTGTAAAGCGCACAGTAGCTCTGCCTCGGGATGTAGTTTCTTCTAGATTGCATTGAGCTACCATGGCAGAGGAGATAGAAAGAGAGAGAGAGTCACAAGCACACAATATCGACAACACTGAATAACATTTAAAGTCCCCCTGTAGTCAAATATTTTATCCCTTAAAACTTATCTTTGATTATCAAAATTATATATTTAAATGTTTTTTCTTGTGAAAATAATTTTTTCATGCCTTAAAATAGCTTGAATGTAACTATACCAGGGTTCCTCAAATCTTGCCCTGGAGGGCCAATGTGCTACAGAGTTTAGCTCCAACCCTACTCAAACTCACCTACCTGTGATTAGGGTTAGAGCTAAACTGTGCAGGAAAGTGGTTCCCGTGGGCCAGATTTGAGGATCCCTGCTCTATACCCTTGCCTCATTTACTATATGCTGATCTATGAATATACAAATTAGTCCCGCCTCCACTCAGTCACACCAGCCAGCGCCTCCTGATCCACTGAACTGTAGTAAACGCAAAACAATTGCATACACGGATAATGACTGATAAAACTATGTTTTTACTAGCGGACAATTACAGTGAATACCGTAACATTCCTTAAAGTTACTTACTTGACAATGTTGTGTCCTAAAATGCCTTGAAGACTCGAATACAGCCGTTCGTGATTCTTAATTCACGCCCGCGAGCATACACGTGTGAAGTGCAGACGCCGATGCTACTTTTACACTGTTGCAATAGTATATATATTGGGTTATAATGCAAGTTAGTGGTTCTAAATTCACATTAAACCACAGCTTCATTGGTTTTTTGCTTTAATTTATTTTTGGTTTTGTGCTGGAATTGGTATATTTTGCATGCTAGTGATAGGAATCGATCCCTTGACGTGATTGGTTATTGGTTTGTGATGTAGCAAACCGAGGGCTGTTTCAAACTGTATTCCTGGGTCAGCCTTTGGGAAACTACAGTTTTCAGGAGAAAATATTATTAGGGTATTTTATCAGTCATTATTTCTGACGAGAAATAGCACAGACACTAGACAAGGATGAAACCTTCTAGTGCGCATTTTAGAGGCTTTTTACAGTGCCCTTCTAAGCGCCATCAAATAGAGTATACTATGAAAGGCTGTATGCATATATTTAGTGTTTGCTTCAATAATGGAGAATACTTTGCGTTTTAGATTAGAGGGCTTTGTTTACTAAAACTGGCGCTCTGCTTGCTAGTAATATAGTGATTTACCCTGCTGATCTGTAACAGGAGAGCTGAAACAGATGACACCCCCAGAGCGCAGAAATCCTCTGGCATGGCAGGCATCACAAACAGAGGGGTGTAATCGCTCAGAAATGGGTTTGTAGTGTCTCCCTGCACCCTCAAAACAGTTAGACCGGGTGATGCCGTTTGCACCAGAATCGACCGACTGTCTTTGTCAACTATCAGTTGTACAAGGTCATCTCTGAGACAGAAAAAATAAGGTTAGACCACTGCTGTGAGTAACATAAACATGTATCTGAATAATTACCTGTTAGCTGTGACCAGTGTTTGTATATTGTGAGACTGTCGTCCCATGTTATCATAGTATAGAGCCCTGATACGGATGCTACAGTCCAGAGGGAAGGCAGGAAGTGCTCTATCACGGTCACTGTTCACGGATGACACAGTCGAAATGCATACAAACCACACTGTTGACACTTAAGGCAAGAAGGATGTTGACATTAGGATTTAAAATGAGGGTAACCTACGGGATTAATCATAGTAAACACTTACCTCCACACTGATCAGCAGTGTTTGGTTGATACCGCAAATGTCCATGGCATAAACCTCCAAAATAGCAAGGCCTGTATCAGGCCCTGTCTTCAACACTCCTCCATTATCAATAGTAACAAGCCCTGCCCCCTACACCACTAAAGGTGTAATGGACCGGACAGAGTCCCTAAAACACACAGATTTTAAAAACTCTGTGATGTTATCTAGTCACACATGGCCAGACCTTTGACTAAATAGCAAAATGTCTGTAAATGTTCTTTCTGAGATTACATGAAACCAACTTCATCCAATACTTCGGTAAAACAGAGAAAAAAAAATGTAAATGTAATTTTGATCAGGCACATTATTTGTCCAAATCATCATGAGAACTGCAGTGATGCGGAACAGACTTAATGGAGTGGATACAGATTTTTTTCTAGCTGGGCAAAAAAAATAAAAATACATATATATATATTTTTTTTATTTTTTTTTTTATTTTTTTACATGAAACAGGCATACAAACTCACTTATTGCTCTCCAGGAGGTACTGAGAGAGGGGAGACATGAGGATGGATCCTGGGCTTCCTGCTGTTAACTGCATCTCTTCAAACACCTGAGAAAAGAGAAAGAACAAGAGAAAAGAGATACATTTGGAGTGAACTACACATTCTAAAATGCTTTAGTGTATGTTGAAATTAACATTTTATGTAATATAAGGTATTTCACATTTGTTAAAATGTTTTAGTATAATATGAAACTAAATATTATTAATAGGCAGTATTCATTTGAGTTTAGACACTACTGTTAAGAAGTATTTGGGTCAATAAGATTTTTAACGATTTTTTTTATTATTATTTTATTATATAATTTATTATATTTTTATTCATTAAGGACACATTCAATTGATTCTAAGTGACAGTAAATAATTTTATATAGTTACAATAATTCTGCTTTACTTCATTTCTGTTCTTTTGTACTTCCTTTTCATCAAACAATCTTGAAAAAGCATATCCCAGTTTGCACAAAAACATTAAGCAGCACAACCCTTTTCAACATTGATTATAATAAGAAATGTTACATGAGCACCAAATCAGCATATTAAAATGATTTCTGTGGGAACATGTGACTCTGACGACTGGAGTAATGGCTGCTGAAAATTCATCACAGGATTATTATATACACTCTAAAAAATGCTGGGTTAAATATAACCCAGCGCTGGGTTAAAAAGGGGCAAACCCAGCTATTGGGTTGTTTTGACCCCAGCATTTTTTACAGTGTATATATTAAAATAGATAAACAGTTTAAATTGTAATAATATTTCACAATATTACTGTTTTTACTGTATTTTTGATCAAATACATGCAGCCTGGGTGATCACAGGAGACATATTTCAAAACATTAAAAAATCTTACCAACTCCACACTTTTGAATGGTAGTGTACATTTGAATATGATTACCATTTTATTTATGATTAAATACTATTCTTCCATGAACTTATTCTTGAGTATTTTGAACTTCCAGATAGTCTGTTTTGCTGATTGGCCTTGTTGAACATGCCCTAATCCGTCTGACTAAAAGAATCTGTGATGAATTATGTATTTTAAGATTGAGTGGGTTACGGTATACAGTAATCATTTTATTGGTAATACTTTATTTTAAGGACCAATTCTCAGTATTAAGGAGCTATTTATTAGTTTATTAGTACTTATAAACCACATATTAATGTCTTATTCTGCATGACCATATTTTAAATCCCTTAATCCACCCCATACCTAAACTTAACAACTATTAATAATTATTAATGAGTAGCAAATTAGCAGTTTGTTCTCTTAGTTAATAGTGAATATTTGTTCCCTATTCTAAAGTGTTACCATTTTATTTAATTATATTTGATTGTAAACAAAAAAGATCTCAGAAGATCAAGGAAAATCTGCTTCCTCATGACGTGGCTCCATTAAATAGAGGGTTCTGACTGCTGTCACTCCCCATCACATAAACCGGCATCTAAAATGAAAGACTCAACCAAACCTCCCCTGACAGCAAAAACATGGATGCAAACAACAATAGTGAGCATGAGAAGGACAAACCTCTGTTCCTACAGATAGAGTCACTAAAGGAGCTTGTATCCTCACTGCTGTCAGGTTAAACACCTCCACCTCCACTTCATCCTGATCACAGCACACATTCAGTTCTTAGATTTAGCTGTAGCATTATATCTTTTTGTAATGTCAAGGTTTGTCTCTTTAATTTTTGGGAGATAATTATTATAGTTGAAAATAAGAGGAGTGCATGTGAGCGCATGATGTGTCTGAGCACAGATGTTAGCGATGGTAGTGGTGACAGCGTATAATTAAGGCATAAGGGATGAAAGGTTTGATTTACTGCACTGGTTAAGCAGTCATTTATTATTCATGTTGGGTGTCATGGCAATGGAAAATCACATCAAGCATATATGTTTGCTCTTGAGTCACTTTCATAATTTGGTTAATAAGTTGTAAGGAGTCATTTTGCATTTGACTGTGCTGCTTTTCCATTGTTTTTCTATGTAAACATGCTCTAGACAGACGTGTTTGACTGTTGTATTTGCATTGAGCATCTTTTGCATGACAAATTAAGTTAAAAACAGTTGAACTTTTACAAAACAAGTCTCTAGACCTTGCATTTTTTTCATGTTTTTTTTAATGCAAAATCATTCTGTGTGAATGTGAACTAGAGACTCGAGCCCCATGTTTTTAAAATGCTGCACCATGTGTGAGACCTAGTGAAATGCAAAAATGTGCGGTGTGAACAGCCCCTACACTACTATTGTTGATGTCTGTGTAAATAATATTTTTTATGGACTATAAGCTCTACAAGGCAGGAAATTAATTAATTAATTAACGATTTAAAAAAAACTACAATAATCCTGGTTTACCAAAGGCAAACTATGTGGGCTACCTGTAAAAAGGTAAGCAATGCTTCTGTATTTTGTGTCTGAAGAGCTGCTCTGAGTTTGACCACACCCTCTGCCATGCCTCTGACCAGTCCTATCTCAGTTACCACGGCGATAGAGCTTTCACTCATAGAGAACTTGACGCCATACTGAGGATGAGGCCCTCCCTGCCATTTCATCTGAACATCAGATATATGTTTATAGTAAAAAAAAAAAAAAAATTTCTGTTGAAACAAACAGGTTTGCTGTGTCCTGTCATGCCAACCTGTCGCGCACTTCCAACTGCCAGAGTAAGTTTATGGGGCTGCAAATTGAACGGAGGGTAAACTTGCATATTCTTGTGGGAGGAGCTTATAACACGCCTATGTCCATCCACTGCTGAGAGGTGGAGACTGACCACGCCCACTGTCAGGCCAGTCACATGGAATCCCACACTGTAGGTTGGTACTTGTCCACTGGCCCAGTGTCCCTGTAAGCATATATAATGTACTCAATAACAATACTCAAGCAAGAGTGAAATATGACTCAAAAGCTACTTGCTTTATAACTATATTTTTTAACTAGAATTTTTTAACTACATTTTCTGTGAAAGAATAAATGAAAAGTTATAAATATATAAAATATATACAAATATAGTTAATTAATTCAATACATAGACAGTAAAACCAAAAATGATTCAGTAACCAGATATAATTTTTATATTTTTTTACTAGTGGGTGCAGGACACTATAGTTCATTTATGTAAGTGAGTATAGCAAAATAAAGTAAACTGTGACATATTATACATATGTGTCATATTTTATTACCATTTTCTAAACTATAGTGAATAAACTGTGATAATGTGAGAAATGTTGAAGGTGTCTGAATAAATTTGAGTTTGACTGTATATTATATAGAAAATATATATTAATTAAATACATTTGATTATCAATATAATTGATTGTTTCTGGAAATACCTCATATGCATATGATAACATACTCCTGAAAATTACTCCTACAAAGTTATATGAATTGCATTAAATTTGTGAATGTAGAATGTAGTACTTGAACTCAAAATGTGAAACAAGGAAAAACACATGGCATAGACTCACTCCACAGAAATGATGGATGAAGAAGGGATAAGCATGAGGTTCATGAGCAACAGGTAATGATGAAGAAATTGTTGATTATTTGAGTCCAGAACACGCACTCGCACTACAGCAGAATGTCTGACCTCAATCTAAAAAGCATCAACATAGGAGACAAACATAAAAATTAAGGGGAAAAAATAGTGTAGTAAAATCTATAACAATGAAAGAGACCAGCTTCGGTCTACAGCGTACAGTATTGATGAAGTCGAGCTGTAAATCTTTGATATCAGAGACAAGAAAGGAGGCCACACCAGGATCAGAGGTCAGACAGAGGTCATGAGCCATAAGAACGGAAGATCCAGTTTGAATTGGAGACACCTGGGATAGAAAGATTAGAAGTCAACTAGTTTATTTGTATTGCAAAATAGTTTATCTAGTTCTGCACTCACTTTTGGTGAAATATTTGATGACTATACTCTCACCTGTATTACATTGCTGTTCTCCTGGTTGATGCTGGCTAACTGGTTGTCTTGTAGATAGACATGAAAGTGACCCGAGCCATGGATCAAGGTCAGATTTTCCTAAAGAGATGAATAGATTGACTAAGGAGTCATTCAAATATAACAAAAACGTTCAGATGAGAAATGTTAGAGAGTGATGAACTCACTCACTGTGAATTTTTAAAGTTTGGGCTCCTAAACATTAGATCACTCTCACCCAAAGCAGTTATTGTAAATGAAATGATCACAGATAATCGTTTTGATGTACTCTGCTTGACTGAAACCTGGCTAAAACCTAATGATTAGATTGGTCTAAATGAGTCTACTCCACCAGACTTTTGGATGGTTAAATAATATGACAGAGTGTCTGGTCCACTGTACGTCATCTACTAAATGCAGATTCACACACTGAGACACTGGAGCTGTCAACATCTTATACAGGACACATAGTTCACACGTTACTCAGGCCTACATACATAAATATTGACATAAAAATAAACACATTAACACACACCTCTGGACATGTAAGAGTGACATTGACAGTCACGGTTCCTGTCTGTCTGTGGGCCTGAAGAACCTGCCAGGCTGTAGAACAGGCAAACTGATTAGATTTGGGTCAATGACAAATAAGTCCACAATACAGAAAAGCAAAAATCTATTTTAAACCCTGTCTCAAGATCTTAGAAATCGACTATTTTTATGTTGGTTTCATATGGTACTATATACTAACTATATTTTACCAAAACTTCACTGCTTTTTAATAATTATTAATTTATTAACAATATAGTAATAATAATATAGTAATTATAAATGTATAAGTATAATAAACAAATTAACTAATCATATTTTTTTTTAATATTTAAAGAAATAATAATAAAAGATTTCACCAACAATAAGTTTTTTTAATTATTTAAAAAAAAAAATTCTTATTACATCTACATCACTCTGACATTTTTCTAAATTTAATTCAGAAATTAAAATCATGCTCATTATGAAACGGCTGTATACATTTTATGAAGGAATTGCATTTTCGATCTATTTTGTAAAGAAATAATAGATTCGGATAAATAAATTAAGTATCATGTCATTGACCTCTTTACGCAATATTGTGATAACTTAAAGGGGTCATATGACGTTGCTAAAAAGAACATTATGTTGTGTATTTGATGTAATGCAATGTGTTTATGCGGTTTAAGGTTAAAAAAACACATTATTTTCCATATAATGTACATTATTGTTTCTCCTCTATGCCCCGCCGTTCTGTAACGCGTCGATTTTTACAAAGCTCATCGTTCTAAAAAAGCGAGGTGTGCTCTGATTGGCCAGCTATATAGTGCATTGTGATTGGCCGAATACCTCAAGCGTGTGACGGAAATGTTACACCCCTTAACATACTGTGATGCCATCTCCCAGCAGGACGAGACTCAGTCCAGCTGCTCTGCTCGTGCACATCCCATTCAGCAGTTCAGTCAATGTACTGTTAGGAGTAACTGAATAACTCTGGCTATTGGTTTATTTCGCGTCAGAGGGAGTGTCAGGCACGTTTATAAACCGAATAACTTAAGTAATTTGTGGATTAGTGCGTATTGGAGACGCGAACCGTTTCAAACGGTTGAGTTCGATTTGGTGAACTGGTTCGACCGGTTAAATAGAACGATTAGTTCGCGATCCGGACATCACTAGTCGAGACAAAACCAATAAAACCCATTACAAACGAGGCATTTGTTGCATCCAGTGGGGACATAATTACTGATTATAATGACTTATACTGTCTTTTTACGCATTGCGTTGCGTATCGCGCTGCATGTCTGCATTTGTGATCGGAGAAACAACAAACAACAAGCGCTACTCTACACTGCTCAAAACTGGCGTTTGAATCATCAGTGGCAAATTATTTAAATATAAAAAACGTACTTACAGGCTGTGAGTCAGAAGTGCCAGACTGTCCTTGCAAAGTTGGAACTGCCCCACTTTATAGAAACAGCCTTTGTGCACAGATGCATTAGGCTACTTTCTCAGGAAACAGTCCTCATCCATCCTCCATAAAATGCGCAGCGCACATCAGAATATTTAGGTCAAACTGTTCTGTAACAGTGTTGTAAATACAACTTAACCACTGATTTCTAGTCGTGTCCTCTTTTGGAAGGCCAAACAAAGTAGTTTCGCTTTCACAACGGAACACACAGCGACTCCACAACATGGCAGCGGCAACAGCGAGAATAAAAGTTACTCCTTCTTTCTTTGCGTAAACATTTGGGCGGCGTTATGCAAATCTTCCCACATCCTGATGTAGATATGTGGGGGCGTGTTAGAACGAGCCGTTTTAGGAGGGTGTGGTTGACTCTTAACTTTTAAAAAGAATATCTCTTTGGATTTGAGACTTTAGTCTTTGCAACTTTTACAGATCTTCTTTATGCACCAAGAGCTTGTAACACTCCAAAGAGAAAGGAAACATTTAAATCGCATCATATGACCCCTTTAAAATGCCAAAATAATACAAGACAAACCCAAACACACCATGCAGTTTGTATCACGTCTGGGTTAGTCTGTCAGCCACTTTCATTGTGAACTGGGGGCTCAGTGAGAGCAGACCAGGGTCAGAGGAGGTCCACCTCACTGAACAGGAAGTGAAATGATCAAACTGCACCCCCTTTTGGTCAAACACAAGACAACTGCAACAGAGCATCCCTAGTGCTGGACACAGATAACTGTGCAATTCTAGGAGAAGAAAGGAAGTCCAAACACTGAAAGAGATAAAGTGTGACCTCGTTAAATAAATAATGATAGAATCATGCTTAACCTATCTCACTACAGGAGGCATGCAGGAAAAATGCTTCAAATATAGCAGGAAAGCAATAAACTATTGATTTGGAGCAGGATAATCATGAGAATGAAACTGTGAACCTAGTTAATGTGTGAATGAATCTTTGAACATAAGCTGGCAGAGATATCAGTCACACTTAGATGAAAATGAATGAATGTGCAGTAATAGTCCTTCTTTGCCATCCATCAGTTCATGACCATAACGGTCACATTATGTCAGATTTATGTAAAGTTTTTTTGTTTGAAAGAAAATACTTTTATTCAGCATGGTGAATAATAATACTTTTATGAAAAAGACAGTAAAAACTTATATTGTTACAAGATGAGATTTCTGTTACTGTTCTTTTCATCAAACTTTCTATTCATCAAAGAATCCTGAAAATATGTATCATGGTTTTCACAAAAATATTAAGCTGAATAACTGTTTTCAGCATTTATAATAATAATAAATGTTTAATAATAATAATAATAATAATAATAATAAATAATAATACTATAATGATAATAAATGCTGAAAATTCAGCTTTGCAATATTTGTTTTTTAAATATATTAAAATAGAATAGAGTTATTTTAAATGATTTTAAATGTATTTAAATTTTAATTTAATTATTTTTTATTTTATTTAAATTTTAAATTATAAAACATTATTGTCTAATTATTACAAGTGTGTAATTATTCTTTCCATTGTGTGTGTTTTGCCTTGACTAATGATTTGCTTCATTAAATTGGTAAATCTAATTTCTGCCTCTCTCTCAATGGGCTGTGACCAAAAAAATAAACATTTATGACCAAAAATCAAAGTTTTCTTCATGATTCACTGGTGATCCTCAAGTTCAATTACAGATATGATTTGATGTTTCATTCTCAGAGATGGTTTTAGTATATTAGAGACGGTATATTGATTGTGAGGGTTTGACATTGATCAAAGACTTGGTTTCTAGAGCATCGATATCAGGAGAGGAAAAGCCCTCACACAACCCTAACACACGCACACACACACGCACTGAGGGCCCATGCATGCGGTTACTATGGAAACTGACATAACACTTCACCCTGCATATCAGACATAATTGCATGGCAAATGAGAGCAGCAGAAAGAGGGAAGGAGAGAGACGGAGGTCTGGTGTGGGTGTAGGGGTGAAACAGAAAGAAAGAGAAACACCTGGAGGGCGAGAAAATGAAAAATGTAAAGAAAAAAGAGAGGTCTGAGCAGGTGAAGGGAAAAGAGGAAAATGAGTGAATCATAAAAGAGTTTATGAGAGGATGTAACAGCAGGAGGGGGCAAAAAGAGAAAGAGAGGACAGAGTGGGCATTACTCACCAGTCCACAGGGGTAGTGAGGCTGAGTGCAGGAATAGTGAATGGATGAAGGTGAGGACAGGGAGAAGAGAAGAGAGAGAGAGACAGACTAGTGGGGACGCCACACGCCACCTGAACTCTGCTCTCCTCCACTGCAGGAATCTGGAGTTCGAACCTGGAGTATTATCACACCTGAAGACCAACCACTGCATAAACACACATATGAAAAAAACATACATGACTGCAAGGCTACAGCACTTCACCCACTCAAGTTGTGAAATTTCAAATTCTGAATTAATTCTGTCTTATTTCTGTAATATATAGCATACAGGTGCATCTCAATAAATTAGAATGTCGTGGAAAAGTTCATTTATTTCAGTAATTCAACTCAAATTGTGAAACTCGTGTATTCAATAAATTCAATGCACACAGACTGAAGTAGTGTAAGTCTTTGGTTCTTTTAATTGTAATGATTTTGGCTCACATTTAACAAAGCCCCACCAATTCACTATCTCAACAAATTAGAATACTTCATAAAACCAATAAAAAAATTTTTTTAGTGAATTGTTGGCCATCTGGAAAGTATGTTCATTTACTGTACATGTACTCAATACTTGGTAGGGGCTCCTTTTGCTTTAATTACTGCCTCAATTTGGCGTAGCATGGAGGTGATCAGTTTGTGGCACTGCTGAGGTGGTATGGAAGCCCAGGTTTCTTTGACAGTGGCCTTCACCTCATCTACATTTTTTGGTCTCTTGTTTCTCATTTTCCTCTTGACAATACCCCATAGATTCTCTATGGGGTTCAGGTCTGGTGAGTTTGCTGGCCAGTCAAGCACACCAACACCATGGTCATTTAACCAACTTTTGGTGCTTTTGGCAGTGTGGGCAGGTGCCAAATCCTGCTGGAAAATGAAATCAGCATCTTCAAAAATCTGGTCAGCAGAAGGAAGCATGAAGTGCTCCAAAATTTCTTGGTAAACGGGTGCAGTGACGTTGGTTTTCAAAAAACACAATGGACCAACACCAGCAGATGACATTGCACCCCAAATCATCACAGACTGTGGAAACTTAACACTGGACTTCAAGCAACTTGGGCTATGAGCTTCTCCACCCTTCCTCCAGACTCTAGGACCTTGGTTTCCAAATGAAATGCAAAACTTGCTCTCATCTGAAAAGAGGATTTTGGACCACTGGGCAACAGTCCAGTTCTTCTTCGTCTTAGCCCAGGTAAGATGCCTCTGACGTTGTCTGTGGTTCAGGAGTGGCTTAACAAGAGGAATATGACAACTGTAGCCAAATTCCTTGACATGTCTGTGTGTGGTGGCTCTTGATGCCTTGACCCCAGCCTCAGTCCATTCCTTGTGAAGTTCACTCAAATTCTTGAATCGATTTTGCTTGACAATCCTCATAAGGCTGCGGTTCTCTCGGTTGGTTGTGCATCTTTTTCTTCCACACTTTTTCCTTCCACTCAACTTTCTGTTAACATGCTTGGATACAGCATTCTGTGAACAGCCAGCTTCTTTGGCAATGAATGCTTGTGGCTTACCCTCCTTGTGAAGGGTGTCAATGATTGTCTTCTGGACAACTGTCAGATCAGCAGTCTTCCCCATGATTGTGTAGCCTAGTGAACCAAACTGAGAGACCATTTTGAAGGCTCAGGAAACCTTTGCAGGTGTTTTGAGTTGATTAGCTGATTGGCATGTCACCATATTCTAATTTGTTGAGATAGTGAATTGGTGGGTTTTTGTTAAATGTGAGCCAAAATCATCACAATTAAAAGAACCAAAGACTTAAACTACTTCAGTCTGTGTGCATTGAATTTATTTAATACACGAGTTTCACAATTTGAGTTGAATTACTAAAATAAATGAACTTTTCCACGACATTCTAATTTATTGAGATGCACCTGTATATCTCAACTGGCTCGATTTTAATTTTTCTATACAAAACCACAAAATGTCCACCATATTATGGTGAATTAAAAAAAACTTTCAAAAATACATGTCTGTAACTTTTCTTTTATAAACGCTAACGTTTCAAAGTTTGGAGAATTTTTTTATATGTTTGAAAGGAGTCTCTTATGCTCCCTAGGATGCATTTATTTGATCAAAAATACAGAAAAATTATTAATATTGTGAAATATTATTAATAGTTAAAATAACTGTTATTCCTGTGATGGCAAAGCTGCATTTTCAGCATCTTCAGTGTCACATGATCCTTAAGAAATCATAATTTGCAGCTCAAGAATAATTTCTTATTTTATATCAATGTTGAAACTGGTTGTGCTGTTTAATATTTTTGTGAAAAGCATTTATTGGAAATATATATATATATTTTCTAACATTGTAAAAGTTCTAACTGTCACTTTTGATCAACTTGCATCCTTGCTTAATGAAATAATTAATTTCTTTCAAAAAACAAACAAAAAAACAATTTAAAACCCCCAAACCTGATCGGTAGTGTATATATTTACTAAATATAATGAAACATTAAAAAACTAAAAATAATAAAAATTACAAATTGTACACTCTGTAGGTGGGATTTTGAACATTACTTATTATTAAATATGGTTTATCCAAAAAAAAAAAAATCTTCTGGTTCTGTATAAATTAAAATAAAATACAATCTATTAGTATTAATAACTACACTGAGTGTAGTGTAATAATGCGGTACGTGCGACACTTGAGTCACATTGCAGTTGAGGACATTTCAAACCTGTTCTCCCATGGCGGTGCACGTGACTTGATATGCATATCGAGCTGGCATTGCTTCGGTCGGACTATAACGCCTCCACAGTAACACCCCCCTCCGGCTGCACCTCGACGTCACTAAAGAAACGTAAGGGAGCCCCTCCAATATAATAATATATATTGAGATGAGTCCACCAAGAGAAGAACCTCAGACACAAGAGACTTAGTGAAAGAAGGAGAGAACAATGTCACTGAGAGGCTAAATGGAGTACAAAGCTCACAATAATGTCCTTGTTAAAGTTGTTGCTGTCTTTCATTAGCGTCTGACTGACAAAAGCAAAGCATTGATCCATCACATTGTCCTGTTAAACTCCCATGAGTGTGCTTGGCAGCATTTGCCCCGGACCAGAGCGCTCCGCTGCTATGTCCCTGACATGCTACAGAGTCATATATCAGTGATCAGGAGCGCTCAGTTTCACATTAATCTTCTGCTACTCCCAAACAGTTCATTATCTTAATAAATAGCCACCATAGGGCTGATAAATCATCCTTTATACAGACATGACACTTACCACAAATCATACGCACACACATACAGTTGTGCACAGACACACACACACACACACACACACACACAGAAACAGCATACTTTGAGAGAGCTGTAGGCCACCAGTGTTGTCGTCTCACTGATGTTGCATCCCTCTATTTCCACTGTGATGGTAACAACAGTGTAACCCTGTGAAAGAGCCTCCATACGGACCCCTCCACAGAATCCAGCACCTGGAGACAGAGATCCTGCAGGATGAGAGAGATAAGGAGGCAGAAATGTAGAAAGGAAATATTCATGTGGTTCATACTATTGTTAAGGAAAAGCATGATGATTTAAGAAAAGATAAACTTGTAAAATACATTTATAATATAAAATTAGCTTAATTCAAGATACATTCCCCAAAAACACAATATCTCATGCAATTTTGCTTTTCAAGTAAACATTTATTTTTATTATTTTCTCACCTTATTATTATTATTATTATTACTACTACTCTGTTTAAATACTTTAGAGGAAAATAATATAAAAAATACTACTTGTCTTTAATTGCCAGTGTATTTACATCAGTGTTGTTATTACTCAAAACTAAAACTATGAAAAATACTTTCTTAAAATTAAAATAAAAATGTAAAAATATTAGATGAAAATCTTAAACTTGAAAATTAACATTACAAAAATTATAAACATTTGATTGGAAAGTAAATGACATTTTAAAAAGTTTAAGTTGAAGTACTAAAATGACTAAAACTGAAATAAAAACATTAAAATTAAATAGAAAATTAAAAATGAAAATAAATAATAAAAATGACAAAAGCATGCAACAAAATTACTAAATTTAAAATAAAAAATGTTAATAAATAAAAAATATGAATAAATACTATAATACTTTAGAAATAATACTATAACAACATTATTTTATATACATTTTTAGATAAGCCTCAGAAAATTAAGAATTTTTTTATTTATCATATTTTTATAGCCATTTATGAAGTGTAGTAGAATTAGTTGCACCAACTATACTAATGACTGAAAACAAAAAAAATAATGAAAAATATATAAAAAAGAGGCAACATTTATAATACATCTCAGCTGGTAATTTCTGATATTGGTGGTAATTGTTATTTTGGTGGAAGAAACGCAATCTCTGTTGTGAATATAAACTAAAATGTTCCTCTAAAAACATTTGCTCGGATTCACATTTCTGCAATCCAAGTGCTGGCTTCACGTGCCGGACAGTTGTGCAAGTTATCGGTACATAAATCCTCTGTCAAACACAAACACGCATACACTCCATCAACTTGATGTTTACAGGCTAATGTACTAACCAGATTACACAGAGAGAGAGCGTATTGATTTTCCCAGTGCTTTAAATTAAAGCAGGAGAAATGAACTAATTAATCCTATTTTAATTTGTGCGAGCAGTGGAGAGGAAGTCCTAAACAAGGGAGGGGGGCAGAGAGAGAAAGACAGCGGGGAGGGGGTCTCTGTGTGAGACTGGGAGTAGATCACTTATTCCTCATGTTCAATATGCCCTGAGGTAAACAATTAGAGCAGGCAGATGAATGAAAGTGCCATCAGAGAAACAGAATATTGAAGGAACCAGTGGAGTGTAAATGGATGGAGTAAGTACAATGGCAGAGATGAAGAGGATGAAGATGCTGCACCTGACATGTGTGTGAAGATGCTAGCAGGTTTAGAGTGGATGTGTAGAGAGAGCTGAGAGCAGTCTGTGACTAACACAAGATTTCTGTCCTCCAGTAGAGACTCTCCGCATTGAAGATTGTGAGTCTCGGAGAACAAGTTTGAGTTCTGAGAACAAGTGTTTGGTGGGTCCTGAATGCCCCAGAGAGCAAAGGGAATGTCTATCCTGTCCCCCACATGACAATCGCCCCTCTGGGGATTCAGCTGCAACCGGGCAGGCCTCACAACCATCACCTGTACACACACAGGGAAAGAAATATATGAGAATTTATAGCCTTTATATACAGTGGGTACGGAAAGTATACAGACCCCCTTAAATTTTTCACTCTTTGTTAAATTGCAGCCATTTGCTAAAATCATTTAAGTTCATTTTTTTTCCTCATTAATGTACACACAGCACCCCATATTGACAGAAAAACACAGAAATGTTGACATTTTTGCAGATTTATTAAAAAAGAAAAACTGAAATATCACATGGTCCTAAGTATTCAGACCCTTTGCTCAGTATTTAGTAGAAGCACCCTTTTGATCTAATACAGCCATGAGTCTTTTTGGGAAAGATGCAACAAGTTTTTCACACCTGGATTTGGGGATCCGCTGCCATTCCTCCTTGCAGATCCTCTCCAGGTCTGTCAGGTTGGATGGTAAACGTTAGTGGACAGCCATTTTTAGGTCTCTCCAGAGAGGCTCAATTGGGTTTAAGTCAGGGCTCTGGCTGGGCCAATCAAGAACAGTCACAGAGTTGTTGTGAAGCCACTACTTCGTTATTTTATAGTGTGTGCAACTTTGACCTTCCTGACTACTTTGTGCAGGATGTTTTTGGAGTCTAAAACATGAATTTCAGAATCTATTATAGCAAACGGTTTTAGCATATTATAGCATTATGCTCCAACATCTGTAGATAACAATACTGATTTTAACGGCACCTGAATATTGTTCAGTTGGCAATATTGGCAATATTCACCATCCTGTTACAAAGGGGTTGTCAAGAAAAAAATAATAATTTAAAAAATAAAATAAAACGGTTTCATTATGGTCAGAAATAATAAGACTAATCACAATTATTGAATTATATTAGGAGCTGTAGTTTTATATTTCTCTTCAGGTTCATATGTCTAAGAGTACTCTAATAATATAATGAATAATGAAAAGAAAATATTTGGTAACACTTTATTTTAAGGTGTTCTTGTTACATATGGTACACGTACTTACTATTATAATAACAATTAATTTGCATAAATGCATGCAAGTAACCCTCATCCTAACCCTAACCATATAGCAAGTACATGTAGTTAATCAATATAACTTAGTAATTAAATGTATAATTACACTGTAACAAGGACACCTCAAAATAAAGTGTAACCAAATATTTTACAGACAATATTTTATTTATAGCCTAAATGGGACTTCATCCATTAATGAATCGACGGATAGGTGGACGGACGGACAGACAGATAGATGGATGGATGGATGGATGGATGCCTTCAAAGTTTGTTTGAAAACGCCTTCCAAAAAAAAACATTAAAGTTATTTTAAGTAACTATATTTGCATGAATATAACAGAATATGTTACAGACACAAACTCTAGGTAAATAGCACTTTAAGAAGGCTGGGAAATCCCAAACTGATGTAGCCGATGCTAATCAGCTCAATAGCCAGTCAAACCACAAAGCAGCACCACAGTGTCCACCATGAAAATTTACGCCTGCCTAAAGGATGATTTCCTTGGAGGCAGTTTGGAAGGTTTCCCCCCCTTTTTTGTCCCATTAATCTAATGGATGATCCTTATAAGCGAGCATGGATCGACAGGAAGTTGCAGACCGAAACTAATGAGTAACGTTTCCCCTGGAGCTCATCTTACAGAACCATAACGCCTGCATACCGACCGGATAAAACTGCCCCCCTCTAAGACGCGTTTCATCTTCTGCCACCACAGTGTCTCCCGCAGATGGAACATGCTGGCTTTCCCTTTTTAAACAATGGGTTTCCCAACACACCCCATGCCTCTCTTTACACTTCACACTGTGTGTGTCCTCATTTCCTGCTCGCTGTCTTATCATACCCCCTCAGGTGGGGCTCCCCTCTAGATCTGCAAACAGCTTGTGCCATTTACTCCAATAAGAATGAACTTCACTTTTGTGAAATAAACTACTGAACCCCTCAAACTGAGCAATGAACTGAACAAAACCCCAGAAGCAGGAGACTTGACATGTTGTGTTACTGATGACATTGGTATTGTGTAATTAAACCCATGGCCAACAGGGAACAAAGACCAGCATAAAAATAATGGTTTCAGTAAAACCATTTTATATGGTTCTTGCAATACAGTAAACATTGATATTGAGGTCTATGTGAAAGTATAACTAGCTCACTGACGACAAATAGACCATTCGCTAAACTTTATCCTCCATAATGACTGTTGCTTGGTCAGACAATCTTTGCAGAACATCTCCTAGGAATGAACTGGAGATGCATGTCAAAAACATAAGGAATATTAATATTCCATGGTCTGGAATGATGAGACTTTGTTAAGCATTTTAATCTGCCTTTATTTTATTAGTTAAACTATGGAGTAAAGGGATAAAAACTATGAAGCTAATCCACAGCATGTACTTCTCAAGATTAAAAGATAAAAAGGGGCAAAAAAACAAAGAATTAATCAGAAGTGACGTAAAAGTAAAGACTTTTCAGATATCAAATAAATGCAGCTATTTTGAACTTTCTATTCATCAAATCATCCTGACAAAATGTATTTGTAATGGAGCCGACGAGACATGAGACGTGCGGATCCATTTGCAAAGCTTTAATAGAAGACAGAGACGTGGTCATAAAACAGGCATGGGTTAGACAATGGCAAACAGGTATATAGAGGGCAAGACAAAAGAGTATCCAAAGGAAGGCGGGAGTCAGTCGATGGTGAACGTAATCCTGAGGGCGAGGCAAAGGGGGAATCCACAAGACGAGCTAGAGTCCAGGCGAGGTGCAAACACAGTCCAAAACAGCAAGGCAAAGGGTAATTCCAAAACAGGCTATAAACTTCAGGGCAGGCAGAGATCAGACAAAACGAGATAACAGGCAAGGATTAAGACACAGGTAAACAGACTAAGAACAAGGCAGTACTAGATTAAGGAATTTAAAATGGCTCCGTAAAGTAGCTATCACACGATGAGCGATAAACGCTAAAACAATACTTGGCCTTGAATGGTGGTGTGAGACTGATTTATATAGTGTGTTATTGATAGCAGCTGTGTGTGATTGGTTTCAGGAGAGCTTGTGATTAGTGCAATGGAGCATGGGAAATGTAGTCCAGGGTGATGTGTAACAGTCTGTGTGGTGTGAGAGTCAATATCATGGGAGGGCGACCTCAGGTGGCAAGTGGATGGAAGTTCATGGACCGGATTCGTGACAGTATTACACAAAAATATTAAGCAGCACAACTTTTTTCGACATTGATAATAATAAGAAATGGTTCTTGCGCACCGAATCAGCATATCAGAATGATTTGGAGTAATGGATGCTGAAAACCCTGCTTTGCCTTAACATGAATACAGTACATTTCAAAATATATATTAAAGTAGAAAACGGTTGTTTTAATTTGTAATAATATTTCACAATATTACTAATTTGCTGCATTTTTTATCAAACAAAACTACTACTTTCAAAAACATAAAAAAATTGTACAGACCCCAAAATTTTTAACAGTACATTTTTAATGCAGCATTTGTTTGATCAAAATACAGCAAAACAGTAATATTGTGAAATATTATTACAAATTAAAAATATATACTGTATACATAAAACCAAATAATCAGATAATCATAGAAGGCAACAGCTGCTAAAGTAATAGTACTAAAGTGAATTGCCATTTGCAAACAATTTTACTTGTTTATTGTGACGTATTTCCAGGTGAAACAGGATGTTCATCAAGATAAAATTAAATTTTATTCATAATGAATTAACTGCTTTGAAAAGTGGCTGTTAAATACCAGAATGGATACCGACTGAATGTGAGTTTGGTAAAACAATGCCCATAGAGCTATTTGACTATTCATTAGCTAACATCAGTGGAAATATAAAGTAATTTATAGAAGGACAAGCTATTGCATTCTAAAGAAAGATTTTTTTTTTTAAATAATTTTTTTTCCCCACACCAATTACTTGTCAAATCTTGTGTTACCTCAGAGACGATGCTATAAAGCACGGCCTGTATTAAAGTCTTCCCTTTCATGATGGTCTGCAGGAGATGGCAGGCAGGATCAGACAAAGACTTGAGTGTCACTAACCCCTCAGTCTCCTCCACAACAATCACCACATTCTGCACAGGGTTAAAGTTCGGACGTTATGCTCCTGTCAAGAGACGCAGTGAAGCAAACAGTGCGTAAACCGATGACTATGAAGCACAACCTGTGACAGGTGAACCACATGGCCCTTGTTGTCATGGATACGAACAGTCAAAAAATACTGCCGCCCCGTCTCCAACACCCATCTGTCCTCTTCCTCCTCAATACTCAACGCTGAAACACACAGATAAACGTAAACCCTCGTACAGGTCTGTGGTTTAGGATATTTTTTGTGTTATGTGTGCAACTCACTCATATAGCTGGGCTTTTCCACATACACAGAAGTCCGAGGAAGTTGGGACGTTATTTGAGGGGGCAGATCTGAATCACAACTGAGCTTGGAATCATAACAATACACCCACAACATAATTTCAATGAAAAACACAGTTGTGTCGGATACTGTTGTGTGTAACCGTCAGTGTCGCATGACCCAGCTTGAGGGCTGTGACAGTAGCTGTTTCCTGCTCAACAGATATGATGTCATATGATCGTACATTCTGCCCTTGTATCCATCCACAACCAGACCGTATCCCTCCTCAGACAGGGTGACCTCTACAAACAAACAAGAGAGTGAGCAATTAGATGCAGGTGTTAAAATTTAGCATATCTCTCCTGACATATGCAATGATGTATTTATGAGACGTCTAGACGTGTAAAAGTATGTGTGGTTAGGGTGTTAAAGTGTTAACATGCAGTTTAAGGGTCATTACAGTGGCATATTGGTAATCTCAGGTGTGTGTATATGTGAAGAATGTGTTGAAGAGACTTGTCAAATGAGATTCTTGCATTCAGTTGGCTTTAAGGGAAAGTTTAACGCAGCCCAGAGCTTAACCTTTCCATGATCTTTCCAACAATCCCACAGCGCTTGAATAATAAACACCATGCATACATTTTTAACGTTCCTCCTGTCAGTGACACAGTGACTTTAATATCAAGTCTGATAAAGCATTATAAATAGAAGTGCTTAAGCACAACATTGTATCTAAATTAGTATGCTGTGATAAAAAGACCAGCATTGCTGGATTGCTTTTTCGTGACTGATATAAATTATTTTTGCATGTTTAGGTGTCTAGACAACTGATTTAAAAAAAAATATTGCCACAAAAATACCTTAATAATGATTTTTTGAATGGTTATTTCATTGTTTTTTATGCTTTTTACAGTCTAGATGGTTCTATATATATATATATATTACTTATATTGGTATATATACTATAAAGGTACTATAAAGACAATTATAAAGATATTGATAATTATATTAGATAAAGTTATGTTGTCTGCTGCAATAAAAGCTCAAGCTCTAAAGGGGACATATGATGCGATTTTCCTTTCTCTTTGAAGTGTTACAAGCTCTTGGTGCATAAAGAAGATCTGTAAAGTTGCAAAGACTAAAGTCCTAAAGTCAAAGAGATATTCTTTATAAAATTTAAGAGTCTTTTTGATCTTTTGAAGAGATTTTTGAGGAAGAATGCAGCTTCCAAAAGACAAAAACTGCTGATTAATATTTTCTATATTTAATACAATCACACCGGCGTGATTAGAATGTTCAGTGCGTCATATCTTCAGCTGCTAAATTCAAACCTGAGTTCGCTGGCTGGCGCTGAGCCAGATACAGACGCATTTTTACAGCACTGCGCATTAACCAATCACACACGATGCTGTTGAGCTTATGAATGCAATGACCAATCAGAAGTGTTCAGATGAGTCATCGCTAAAATGTCGGTGTTTTCTTCACTGGCTCGCTGACTGAATACCTCTTTCTGGCGAATTCTCTCGTCAGAAAAACAACAAAGTGCAAATGTGTGTACGAATCTGTAAGATATTAATTTCATAGTGTAAACAGCTGCAGTGCTTTTAATGGAAGTTTTTGAGAGTGCTTGAACTAGACTGTCAGTGAAAATGTTCTTTGATCATGTAAATGTTCTTTGCTCTCTTTCTGTAGAATGAAAGTGTTGATTAGTAGCCTAACTTGCAATGTTTTTATTCACATTAACTTTTAATGTTAAATTCACATTAAAAAATAAACTCAGTCGTATTAAAAATATGTTATGGCATGACACCCATATCTGTTAATTAAGTAAACAGACAGGTTTTAATGCATAGTTAATAGATTAAATTATTAGGTTACTTTGACCATCGCCCACTATAGATCAACATAATCTATAAAGGTGAGAATCAAGATATTTCATGATATAGTTAATGCGTTTGGGGATGTTTCGAATAAAAAGGAAAAAATAAACAAAACATAAGGGCTATTGAGGCTGATTTGTGTCGCCCCCCACACACACACAACTCGAGCCCCCTCAAAAATAATGAGTGCATGACGCTCCTGGGGGTCCGCAAGATTTTTTATGTTTGAGTCTCTTATGCTTAACAAAAGTGCATTTATTTGATTAAAAATATAGCAAACACAGTAATATACTGAAATATTATTACAATATAAAATGTTATTTCTGTAACAGCAAAGCTGAATTTTCAGCAGCCATTACTCCAGTCTTCAGTTCACAATATCCTTCAGAAATCATTCTAATATGCTGATTTGGTGATCAAGTAACATTCCTTATTATTATCAACATTGAAAACAGTTGTGCCAGTCGTTCTCAACTAAGGGGCCAGGGCCCACTAGGGGGCTTCAAAAAAAGTCCCAAGGGGGGCACAGGATGACTTAAAATGAATGTATTAATAATAATAAAATACATATAAATATATTATAATTATTTATAATATTCTAACATAATTAAAATGCCCTAAAATATATAGTTGGAGGCGTTTGAATATTGATTTGGATTATGGGGGCCTTCAAATTGAAAAGGTTGAAAGCCACTGAGTTGTACTGCTTAATATTTTTGTGGAAACGGTGATAAATGTTTTTTTGTTCAGGATTCTTTGATAAATAGAAAGTCAAAATATAAAAATAGCAGCATTTATTTGGAATATAAATATTTTGTAATAAATGTCTTTACTGTCACTTTTGATCAATTTAATGAATCCTTGCTGAAAAAAAATCTCTTCTTTGCCTTAAAACATAACTGACTCCTGTTCAGAAATAACTTTTGAAAGGTAGTGCACACAGGCTGATGTGAATATTTAATTTTGCACACTCATTTTCAACAGTTTTAACACTCAGATGACCTGCAGAGTATCATTACCTAATATAATAATGTTGAGATATCCAGTTTCACTTTGTAGACATCACATTTAAAACTAATTTTTTTTCTAGTATGGTTAGTTAAATGTTTTTAGACAATATAATATAGATTTTTAGTACTGCCCATTAAATAGTTAATGGTCATTACTTATATAAAAAAATAATTATAAGCTTATTGGCATCTGCCAGAATTTTAATATTGAATAATTCTGTTGTGTATACTTTCATACCTTATGTTCAGGGTGTAGAAAAGACACTTTTATCAGTGCTGAGCCACTGTGAATCCCATACAGCAAGACACTCTCCCCCCGTTGACCAGCATCTTCTAGAGACAGGATATGAGGTGGGGGAGCGTACCCTGCATCATGGTGACACACAAACCTACAATCACAGAAAACAAGACATGCTTTATGTTAATGCCTTTTTCTTTCTCTCTCTTCACTTAAAGACCCTTGTTCACCTCACTGCCTGTATTGAATCAGACTCCTTTGCCAGCCGCCAATTACGTTTCAAGCCAGCCAGACAGCTAAAAGTATTTCCTGTGGATCAGGCCAAGAACAGAGCACAGCCATTACCATCTTATTCTCAAAAAAATCAATTTAGCAAAACAAACATACAGCATCCCAGAGAAATTTGGGTAATGAAATGTAATGTACCTTCTGAGTCAAATGCCCGGACCGATAACTGCAGGGGAGGGTCATCTGTAAAAAGCTGTCAAACGGTTGTGACAACCTGAATACTTTCAATCCGATTAACGATAACATCACAGCGCAGAATGTGATCGGTCACTAAAACGGGAATGGGCGAAGTCACACTTTTGAACCCTCATGTTCTGTTTAGGATCCCAAACATAAAAATGGTAACATCATTTTCAACAGAACACGAGGGCTAGAACACCCAAAAATCATTTATTAACCCTCATGTTCCGAACCATGTTCCAAAAGGGAACACAAAAGAATATATTTTAAAGAATGTTGAGATGTCGTTTCCCATTGACTTCCATTGTTTCTTGCCCATACATTGTAAGTCAATGAGAATTGAAACTGTTTGGTTAACAGCATTCTTCAAAATATCTTCTTTTATGTTCCACCGAAGAGAGAAAGTCGCACAGGTTTGAAACGACGTGAGGGTGAGGAAATAATGACTTTTTTTTCGTTTTTTGGGTGGACTATCCCTTTAATAGATAAACAAGAACAATCATAATGAGATTTAAATGGTGTGCACTGCATTTTCATTCAAGCAGTCAGTGAGGCAAGGAGTGAACTGGCTGACTGCATTCAGCGTTTATTTGTTAATTAAAATTATGGTTAATTTCATATGGAAAATAGTATCATGATTCATTCATTTCATTTGAATTGCCCATGAAAAAATAACCTATACTGCTGTAATGGTGCCGTATGTCCTTCTGTAGAAAGAGCAAGCATGTCTATTTATTACTGTCCCCTCCTCCCCCTCACCAGGGTCTTGTGCCTGTACCACAGTACGGAGAGGGACAGCCTGGGGGGAGGACAGAGCTGACACCAAGCACTGCTGACTGCAGGAGGAGAGGGGCAGCAGAGCTGGAGGGCTGAGTGCGGAGAGCAGATACACGCTGACAGTCTCAGGCTTAGAGGACACCCTAAAGTCAGGCAGACAGCAATAGAGTCAGACACATGATCGCAAGACAAGCACTGTGTTGTATTATTTGTTTCATACTTTTCTGCAATGTGATTCGGGCATGTTTGTTTTTTTAGACTTTTGAAATGTAAAGAACATTTAGAGTTCAAATAAGAACGTCTGCCACTGATTCTTGACATAATGAGGCTACAAAAAACTGAAGTTTATGTATCAAGGAATCACTTTGTATGAAGAAAATATAAGCACAATTACCTAAAAAAAAAACTCACTAGCCTTAGTAATATTGTTAACTCACAGCAATGGAATATGTGAAAGGGATCTTGATAATACACTACCTTTCAAAATTTAAGGGCTCAGTAAGATTTTTTTTACACTTTTATTCAGTAAGGATGAATTGGTATGATGAAACATTATAGTAAAAACTTTTAGACTGTTTCAAAATAATTATATTTCAGATAAATTCTGTTCTCGTGATCTTTCTGTTTATCAAAGAATCCTGAAAAAAACGTACCACAGTTTCCACCAAAATATTTATTACACAGAACAAATGTACTCAACATTGAAAAAGCCCCACCGTATATTACAGTCATTTCTGAGGGATCATGTGACATGTTTCAAGGCTGATGAAAATGTCATTTGTCCGTCAAAGGAATACATTATATTTTACAATATATTTAAATACAAATTAGTCATTTTAAATTGTAATAATATTTTACATTATTACTGTTTTACTATACAGCTTTTTTGAGCATTTTTTTTACTTCTAAAAACTTTTTAAAATCTCCCTAACCCCAAACTTTTGAATGGTACATGTTTTGTCATAGGTTTGATAAAATGAAGAGGAAATTAAATAGCACATTTGCATTAAGAACATTCTAGAGATCATTGATTCATTTCACAATAAAAATGGCTATTTTTCTAAATAAATAAATAATAATAAAATTAAGTTGTGGGATATGTTTGGTCTCATGTCTCAAGAATAAGTGATGTATTCAAAATCAAATGCAACTTCAGTTTTTAATTGTAAACGGCATTCTAAACAGTAGTGCATGCTATTTACTGTCTTTATACTGTATGCAAACCAAACAGTTTCCATCCTGGAGATGATATCATTACAAGATTTTCTGAATTTTGTTGTTTGGCGAGGAGCAACGAACTGATTGAATTAATAACCTTTCAGACATGACAGCACGTAATGAGACAGAATGGCATGTTAAGCTGAGTATGCTCCACAGCCTCTGTCACTCACCATTTGTAGCATCCTCTTTGTGCTGTCAGTGTGATGTTCACAGGCACACGAGTGCTGAGAGGTAGCAGCAGCTTGGGAACGTTCAGTTTAGTTGACTTACTGAGTGTAATCATTAGCAAAATCCCCCAAACTGCTCTCTCTATCACAGGCATGTTTAAACTGCTGCTCTAAAATCGAATACAACACCCAACTGAATACTGCTGGTGGCTGAACAACAGCATGTTCGAAGCAAAGACCCCAGCAGAAACCGCAAATTTAAATTAAAGGGGTCATATGATGCTTTTCTAAAGATCATTATTTTGTGTATTTGGTGTAACCGTATATGTTGACATGCTTTAATGTTCAAAAAACACATTATTTTTCAAATACTGTACATTATTGTAGGTCCTCTATGCCCTGTCTCTCTCAAACGCTTTGTTTTCTACAAAATCCCTCCTTCCGACAAGCGCAGTCTGCTCTGATTGGCCAGCTGACCCAGTGCATTGTGATTGGCCGAACACCGCAAGCACTCGTAGGAAATGTAACTCCCCTTACCATAATCGCGAGCTTCATCTTTCAAAATAAATGTAAAAACAGTAAATAATGTCATTAGTTTTACCATCAGAACAAGCCCGAAAGGGGAACAGAATTGCGTGACATACACAGTGATGAAGCTGGTATGTGTTTGCAGTACACAAGCCACGGTTAAGACAGCTGACTCCACTGTGATGTGACCCTCTCTCTCTCTCTCTCTCTCTCTCTCTCGCGCGCGCGCGCGCGCACACACACACGATGCGCAAAACTCCGCATTTGAACAGTCAATAGTAAATACTTAAAGTAATAACAAAACAGTAGCTGATTCAGAAGCGCCAGATTGTCATAGCAAAGTCAGAATTACCTAGAAACACACAGCGTCTCCCTGACATGGCTGCTTCAACACTAACTGCGTTACTGAAACCACGCCTTCTTTCTTTGCGTGAACATTTGGGCGGCATTATGCAAATATTTCCACATAGTGAGGTAGATATGTGGGGGCGTGTTGGCAGAGTCTTAACTTTGATAAAGAATATCTCTTTGGTTTTGAGACTTTAGTCTTTGCAACTTCAGGGATCTTATCTATTCACAGACAGCTTGTAACACTCCAAAGAGAAAGGAAAACTTGAAATCGCATCATATGACCCATTTAAGAGATAAATTTAGAGTTATGCTAGGCTCTGCTAAACAACACTGATCGTTACAATATGACACCTGTCGCTGTTGATTTTTGAAACAATGTATGATTTGATTGTCATTACCAGAATCGTGTTCTGTTTTTACCGGACGCACAACAATTATCGACCTTTAGTCTGTGTTTTTAAAACCAAACATAGGCTACGGTTTTAAGGCAATAAATAAATAAATAAATTTTTGCGGATTATTAAGTCAACAAGAGGTCGATTATTATAATTGATCAAATTAATAAATTTTAAACGTCCTCTAGGTTATTGAATGTTATGTAAAAAGGTTATTTTCGCGGCGCACCCTGTCGACATTCGCACGCGTGCCACACGCTTAAAATAACATCTAAATATATCTAAAAAACAATTAACTTTTTTTTTCTTGTGATACGTTTGTAATAGTTATACAAATCTAAAATAAACACACAATGAAGGTTCTTGTCTTGCTTTATAAACATACCGTCCGAAATCGCAAAAGAACTGGCGCCAGCAGCGGTCGTTGTCATACCTTATTTAGTGATCGTTACTTAGGGCCAGAGCCGTTTCTCAGCGGCTCTGCTTAGGCCTATGTTCATGGGGTTATGCCTTGATTACAAATATATAAATCTAAAATTATAATTCCATATTAAACTATAAAATCTATACTCTACAAGCATTAAGGCTGCACTGCACCATTTACACAGACTTGTTTTGTTTTGTCAGTCACACAATGATACGCACACACACAGACACAGTCATGTATAGATATATACTTTATTAATTCTCTCTGGTAAAATAAAATTACAAAATAATTTCAACCTCAAACGGCACCTCCCTTATCTATAATTAATATGAATAAAATCGTTTTTATACAGCAATCATAATTTTCATGATAAGAACGCTATCGTATAATTATAATAAATTATAATAAATATGAGCTATTATAACTGCGTTAGTAATTTTAATGGTAAAAAACTGAGCGATACAAAGCTAAGTTTCAGTAATAGCATATTGTACAATATTCCAAGCGGATGTAATTCAGTATTCCGGCCACAGGATGTCCCCATTAGTCAGTTTTCAAAATGGTCTCTCTATTGAAACGGAGTCAGAACAGAAGTAAAATAGTCTCTTATTCCAACACCATTGTAATAGAAGCAATTCCACTAAGAAAATGACTATAATTACTCATTCTACAGTTATTTCCGTGTGAGCAGCTGTTCCACCTTGATGGGGTGGTTTTGATAATGTATCGACTGGCTTCAGCATAGCTCTTCGAAATAATGCTTTGCTCAAATAGCTGTTAGTCTCTTGCAGACTGTAAAAAGTGCTGTCCAGATTTCATAACATTCTCAGCTGTTGATTATTTATACTCTCTCTAATACCAACCACCCCAGTTCCTTGCTTTGAAATAAACACCTTTTCAGTCAACTATAAACGGAGCACTTTGGTAGCAAAGACGGAATCAGAAAAAGTGTGTGTGTGTGTGAGTGTGAGTGAGTGAGCGTCCATGCATGTTAACATGTCTGAGTCAGTGTCTTCCAAAATGTATACATTCATGGTAACAGTAAAGTACGTCCGTCTTGTGGACAACATGGAATATGGCAGTTTTGTCATAGGGTTTTTGTGCAAATGTTAGCGTCTCCATCATGATACTGTATATTCTGTGGCGTTAAGCTGCGTAATGCTCGTAGTTACAGTGCATCGTATGTGAATGTGTGTGTATGGTCATCTCTTCGTTTCGACTAATCATCCATCTCTCTGCCCCGGAGTGAACTTCCCGCACCAGCGTCTCAGCAGCTGGAGCTGCTGGTGTTGGGACTGTCCTCGGTGGGCTGAGTCGGGACGGGGATGGAGCCAGAGCCGGAGCCGGAGCTAGAGGGGGGGTTGGCTAGAGGCAGGCTGGCAGCGGTGGGAGAGAGCGCAGAGGGCACAGTGGGGCTCAGGACCTTGGCATCACGCTCACGCAGCAGTTGAATGAGCGCGGCGTGCTGGGCGCTGAGCGTGGCCAACAAATGAGCGGGCAGAGCGTTAAAACCGGCCGTCAGCTGCTCCACCCGCTGCTCCAGACTTAACATCTGCTTCTCCAGATCCTCACTGCGGTCATTCAGCTCAGACATCAGCTCATACATGACGCTCTGCATCTATGTGGAGAGAGAATGAGAGTGGAGTTAGACAGAAATACAGTGGTAAAGTAAAGCGAGGGATTAAGAGCAGTCAAATAAAGAGAAAAGGAGTACACATACTGTACAAGAACAGAAGAAAGATTAAATAGAAAGAGCAGATATAATAAATGAAGCAATAAATCCCCGGAGGAAATAAAACATCTTAAATGAGATCTCTTTAAAGTCAACACGGTGTTCACAATTAATTTGCTTTTCATTCATTTTTTTTCACTAATAAAAAGTATTGGATGGGACTTGATAGGAATTATCTATCGGGAAATGATTGGTTTGCGAACAGTGGGCGCTATGTGCCATTATGGAGCTTGTTAAAACAAGTAGCTTTGGCTGTTGGTTAGCAATATTCAATAGTGACAAGAAAAGCAGAGGAAGAGTAAGTTATTATATTTTGAAAGATTATGATGACAACATTTTTTACATGCACTGATGCACCGTTCGTAATAGGACCAAGAATGTGCATTAAGTAAATATGGTCCATTTTGATCTCATCTTGACTTTAATCATCTAAACTATGCAATTCATATTCAATTTATAGTTCATTTTATAGTATGTCAATAGTCTCTTTTTGTTTATTCTCAGGACGTTTAAGACAAACATCTGAAACAAAGATGATACTTGAATGAAATGTAACTAAGATCTCCAACAAGTCTCCAAAGCATAGAAAGGGTACCAGCTGAGCAATAAAATGGTCCTCTGGGAAAGAAGAACGTCTAGGTTACTTGTGTAACCCTCGTTCCCTGAAGGAGGGAACGGAGACGTTACGTCAGTCGTGACTGACGAATTGGGATCTTGCCCGAGAGCCCAATCACCTTCGAGTGTTAACTAAACAAGCCAATGACAGTTGGCGTGCGTGTTTCGCCACGCGCACCCTGCCCCGCCGCGCGGTTATAAAAGGAGAGCGCGTGCAAACGCACATCAGTTTTTCGCTGAGGAGCCGAGACTATGTGCCCCGGCCGTACAGCGGTGGTACAGCAACTGTGGCGACGGAATGTAACGTCTCCGTTCCCTCATTCAGGGAACGAGCGTTACACAAGTAACCTAGACGTTCCCTTTCAGTCAGTCACGTTCTACGTTACGTCAGTCGTGACTGACGAATTGGGATCCGTATGGAAAACGCCACTACTGCTGACCCCCTCCAGTGCCCTGCGGAAGCC
>NW_015505190.1:985173-985374 GCF_001515645.1 Sinocyclocheilus grahami | reverse complement strand
AAGGAGGGGCTGTCGCGAGGAGCATCAGTTCGGGGAACCAAGTCCGACTCGGCCAATATGGCGCTACCAAGAGTACCTGCTCCTCGTCCTCCTTGACCTTGCACAGTGTCTGTGCGAGAAGGCTCACTGGGGGAAACGCATATTTGCGTAGGCCCCGAGGCCAGCTGCACGCCAGTGCGTCCGTGCCGAGGGGTCCCTCGG
>NW_015505190.1:962555-980640 GCF_001515645.1 Sinocyclocheilus grahami | reverse complement strand
GCGCGTCCCAGGGTGGGGTCTGAGTGCGCAGCGCGCCACTTACCTGGCTCCACTGCTGGGCAGGGGGCTCGTGAGGAGGCGTAGCGTCCTTGAACTGAACCCTGCTGCCCACTAGCGAAGGGAGAGGGGGCCGGCTGTGTGGAGACTGGGTCTCGTGCACCGCCATCCTCGCCCTCTTGGGACCCGGAGGCAAAGGAAACTGCTCTTTTATTGAAGTTTTGGGTACCACTGGCTGGGTAGCCAGTGGCAGAACAAAAACAAATGGGAACATAAGATTCTCCACCCGGCCCTCCTCCGGGGGAAGGAGTGGTGCGGTCACCATCTCCTGAAGAGCAGGATCCAAGAGCTCCGGGTCGCCCTTCTCAGGGACGCCGCCTGCTTTGGCGCTTCACGGGCTTGGCAGGGGCGGAGGCGGGCTGTGCCGGTTTCCTGCGGCCAGCTCCACACTGCGGCCGTTGTGAAGGCTGCTGTTGTGGCCGTGCCGGAACGGAGGTGGAGGCCGCAGGAGGGCGCCCTCGGCGACGAGCAGACAGAGGGGCTGCAGCCGGCGGTGGGGTGCAGACAGCAGCAGACCGCCGGGGCAGGATGTGTCGAAACGCCTCCATCTGCTTCTGCGCAGCGGAGAACTGTTGGGCAAAGCCCTCCACCGCTTCGCCGAATAGGCCGGCCTGGGAGATCTAGGCGATCTGGGCGATGCTTCCTGGACTCCCCGATGGACCGCAGAATGGAAGCTGCAGCCCGCCGAGGTTTCAGCAGCCTGGATGGCAACCCCCGCTGATACGCCGTCACACCAATGTCAGCTGTTTCTCTCGAACACTCGTGGAGATTCGTCCTGTAGAAGGCTCGGCTCCGAAGCGAAAAGCTGATGTGCGTTTGCACGCGCTCTCCTGCGGGGCGGGGTGCGCGTGGTAAAATACGCACGCCAACTGTCATTGGCTTGTTTAGTTAACACACGAAGGTGATTGGGCTCTCGGGCGAGATCCCAATTCGTCAGTCACGACTGACGTAACGTAGAACATGACTGACTGAAAGGGAACTGGTAAATAACTTAACAGTAGTCTAGTAGTCTTAATGACTATTTTTGGATTGTTTTTACAATAAAAATGTTTTTAAAAAAGTTCAAATTTTAGATAAAGTTACTTGAGGAGGAACTATTTGAGACAATATTACTTGTTACCAAAGAACATATCTTGAATGAAGTTTATTTTTCTTGCACCACTGGCAAATATTTTGTCTTTAAAAACGTAAAGTAAAATTTAGTGAGGTTTATGCTCAAAAAAGAAAAAAAATCCAGTCAGGCAAGAAATAGTAACATAAGATATTAACACTTGTTTTCTCAAATGTCTCAAATAAATGTATCTTGCTTTATGGATCTTTACATATTATTAATGGGAAGGCAAAATCCTAAGAAAATGATTTTTGCTGTGAAGTTTTGTTAAACAAAGAACATTTAGAGAAAAAAAAAAGCTTCAAAAGTGGGCAGAGAGAGCATGCAATAAAATGTACCTTGAGCAACACAAATGAATTGAGTCTCATACAAAGCACACACAAAAACTAAAGGCCGACTCACGACATGTACACTATGCTACATCTTCAAATATCTAAAAAGAAAATGCTGCACAACTCACGCGCTTTCAGAAAAAAAATCACATAAAAGAAATAAAACACTAGATACATTCAGAAAAAAATGCCCAAACACACACACAGCCATCACCAAAAATATCTTGAATTGCACACATTTTCTGTCATTCTTCAGCTTCCTGTCTCTCTCCCCTCCCACCCTCTCCTCGCTCCCACTGTCATCCCTGCTTTAACACTTGTTCAGGTTGCTAGGAGACACAAAGCCACAGAAACAAACGGGTCAGCATGGAAACAGTTGAATGCTGAGATATATTCATATCCATATATTCATATATGGGAAAGCAAAGGTATGTGTGTGTCACCGGGCATTATGTGTTGCAGTCAATGTGCTTGCAGCCTTGGGCGTTATAAAGTGTGTGTATGTGGATATGGTAAAATTGCAGGAGAGGGAACACAATGTCATTGAAAGTGTGTGTGGGCGTCTACTGTTTCCTAAAAAATGTAACATGCATATGCGTGGGCTCTGATGTGCGACCATGTCTGTGACTTGTGTTGATGTGTGTGCATGTACAGTAGTCTTACCTTTGATAAGTCCACCAGAGTATTGGCTTGATCACTGAGTTTTCTCTGCTCCATTTTAACACTTCGTAATCTAAATAACAGGGACACACACACACACACACACACACACACAACCCATTAGATCTCCTTCTAATCTCTCGAGCACCAACGGCCCTCAATTGTAAACCTCAAATAGCTAATTAACTTAATCATCTTGTTTTTTTTATTTGTTTGTTGTTGATGAGAATCCCCCAAGATGAATATGCAATTATGGCATAAATCCTAAAAGCATTAGACTTAAAAGGATTCCACAAGTGTGGGATTTCTTTAAAAGAAAGGCTTCGCTTTGAAAGGAGCCCTTAAAATTGGCGGACAGGGTCACGACAAAACAGTGACGGGGATTAGAGTTCTTCAAATGATGAGTATGTGTGTGGTGCGGTGGGCACCCGCACAGAGGATAGCATTACCATCAGCAAGCTTACAGTCAAAGAAGCTGATACAGCAGTCAGTTTAGCCAAACGAACAATCACAAATATTTAATATAGTAGTGTAATGACAATCTGAAAAACCAGAGGGACATGTTATTACCAAATTGGATGGACTTATGAATATTAATTAGGTGATGTAATATTTGCTCAGCTATATCAATACATAATATCAATGTATCAAGCTAGCTCTAGCCATATTAGCATTAGTGCTTGCGTATTCATCCAGTCTAAAACCAAAGCAACCGGCTTGACAGAGGCTTCTGTTTGGTCTTAAAGGGAAAGTTCACCCAAAAATAAAAAGTTTAGGACAGCATGAGGGTAAGTAAATGACGACAGAATTTTCATTTTGGGTGAACTATTTCTATTGAACTTGATTATTTACAAAATCTGTATTGAAATTTTATTCACACCACCTAAAATGCAATGAAAATGTTCCAAACAGTGGGAGGATGAATTTTTAAATGTCTAAAAGTGTAAGTTTTACACTTAGTTCACCCAAAAATTTAACTTTTTTTCATTTGGATACGTTGTTTTCATTCAGATCAAAGCATAAACAACGTAGACAACATATCCACATGACACAGAACAGCATACGTTGTTTACGTTCAGTGGATACTCCCCAAAATGGTGCCAGGGTGACACGGAGGAGACGAATTGTTGAATAAAGTCGTTTTTTTTTTTTCCCTTGCGCACAAAATTTATTCTTGTAGCTTCGTAAAATTGCGGTTGAACCCCTGTCACATGGATTATTTTAACGATGTCCTTGCCACGTTTTTGGACCTTGATCGTGGTAGTATGTTTGCCGTCTATGGGAGGGTCAGAGAACTCTCGGAATTCATCAAAAATATCTTGATTTGTGTTCCGAAGATGAATGAAGGTCTTAAGACAAGTTCACACTACACAACTTTAAATGTCGGCAGATCGCTGTGCTGTTCAGACTACATGACTTGATTGTCTGTCTTTAAGTCGTTGTGGTGTTCACACTACGTGACTCTATGTAAATGATCCACAACCGGAGGTTACACACTACACAAGCTGACAATAACTCTGTCACCCAACGACTCTACAAACCACGTTTTGTCACGAAAACAAATGCAAGAATTGGAACAGGAATGACGCGAAACAACACGTGAAACAGGAGCTGTTATTTGAAAATGGATGTCGGAAGAAATTAGTGCTGCAAGCTGTTTGCTCGATGAAAAATTTTGCTCCATTTATTGTGTCCAAACTTTTCTTTAAGCCATGTTGCTGCTGTTGTTTTTCTTCCGGTGACCTCAACCCATGTCTTGCTCTCTCATTGGCTGTAGCTTGTCATGACACCTGACACCACGTGATGTTGAGTCGGCCGACCGGTCCAGATATTTGGCATGCTAGATATTTGTTTGCCGTCGGCGATATGTCAGCGAGCCTCTTTGATGCGTCGTTGTGTAGTTCACACATAAAGATTGCCGGGCGCCGACCACCCGCTGATTTTCCCCCGATAACAGCCCAACCTGTTGGCGAGCTTGTTAACTTGCAAATCAGGCTTAAATCGGGCTTAAAATCCTGTAGTGTGAACTTAGCATTACAGGTTTGGAACGACATGAGGGTGAGTAATTAATGCAAGAATTTTCATTTTTGGGTGAACTATCCCTTTAAGGTCCGTTCACATGGACGATAAATACAACAATCAGTATAGCAATAGACAATAACATTGTGTTTATTATAAGTGTGCACTGCAGGCTGCCACTTTAAATGTTCAAGCTCTTTAAAGTCAGGTGGATTCTGACTGGATGTTTTTATTAACGACTATTAAAACTGTTTTGTTATTGTTATTGTTTGTATGAATGGCTCTTTATAACCCTTACGGAAATTAACCATGGTTAAAAATACACAGTAAAAGTGTAGTAACTGTGTTTTTTTTGGCGTATTGATTACCATTTGTATAACCACAGTTTTACTACAAATACCATGGTTAAACTGGTTAGTGTAGCAAAAACATGGTTAATTTGTGGTTACCATGGTTTAACAATAGTAACCATAGTTTTATTGGTTTCATTTGGTTTTATTTGTAGTAAACCATGGTTAATTTTCGTAAGGGAATGGATGCTACATGTATGATCTGTGGGATCAAATTCTGCTGATAAGGCCTGAAAACATCAAAATATCATGAATTTGGTATTTGGATGATACAAAAAACCTGAATTACATAATAAATCTCAAGGTAAAGTTTCACAGTTCAAGATGTAATCCAAAAAACAGGTCTGAAGAGATGAATGGTAGAGAAAACCATCACCACACTTGAATGTAAATGAAAAGGCTGATGAAGCTTAGCACACACAGCTAACCTTTATTGGAAAAAGCTGCCACCGTCAGATGCCTTCAGTTTGGGAAGATATTTGTCTTGTTTTTTCTCAGATACCATATCTGTGGGCAGGTCAGACATGCCAACTACCACTCAGCCCAAATGCAAAGCACTTCAAATGCTTTTTGTGTGGTTTTAGCTTACACTGCTAAAGCTCACTTAGCATTTTTGTTGTTTATTGGTCTATCTGTGCAATCAATGTGAGAATATAAAGTGCACAGATGAGCATTTGAGTAAATTTGTTGTGAAAAGCTGTGTGTCTGTGATGGGAGGTCGTTTTTCTTACTGGTGAATGGCTTGGAGGAACTTTCTCTGATGCTTGCGTACGCGGGAGTGGTCAATTTTCTTCATCAGCTTGGTGTGCTTGTATATCAGCCAAGTCTCTCGTAGAACATTCGCCGCTGCGTTCTTTATCTGAGGGGACATGTTGCCATAACAACAATATTAGCAACAGGAAAAGCACCTCAGGAGAAAGTAATCACAAGTATAAGCTCTGCTTTGCCAATACAGGCACTCAACCCTAAACGTCTGCCAAATTAAAGGTCTTGGGAGATATTCCAGAGTGATCTGACAACAGATTTTGTTGCGCATAATTCTGTCATCCGGTCAATTCACTATTTTGGCCCCAGACCAGCAATGTCCATTAAAAGAGGGTCAACTAAAGCTGTTACAAGTGTAACGTTTATTATTATTTATTAGCTCTAAAAAGGGAAATATTTATGACGAATTATAACTGGTTATGATTCATAATAAATATTTAGATTATATCTTCGAATTAACTGTAGCAGAATCAATATTACAATTATTTGATCTGTCCGTCCACCGAGCAGACAATATAATCATTTATCAATTCAAGGAATATTTATTTTCTGGCCACGGAACAATAAACTGTCCTTCTTTGTACAGTGCTAGCAGTAATTCTTAGCCAAATGTAGCGAGGGTTCAAACATTCATTGACTTGGAACTGTGAACAGTAAACAGAGACAATTCGTTGTGAATATAAGAGATTTAATAAAATGAAACTATATCTAACATATAACTAACTAAAACATATATATACACGGAATGAAACAAAGTAAGGAAAAGATAGAGAATAGAAAAGAATGGCAGTATTTCACATCACTTAACCACAACCATGGAAAATCATCAAAGAATCCAAAAATCACCTTAAAAGGGACTGAAATTTAAACACGCATCTGAAAAATTTTAAGCGGTTACTTGCATTGGGTTCGATTGCTGAAGAAGAGTCCTGATGCGGTAGATAACGGAGGTCTTTGATGAGTTCGTGAGGAGTCAGCTGGAAGTTTTTACTTCTGGTTCTTCTGAAGAAGAAGTCCACAGCGACGAACGTTACTTGAAAGTAAAAACTGCCGGAAAATAAAACTCAAGAGGAAGGTCTTGAGAGTCCTGAAAGGTGTTGTCTCAAACGAAGAAGAAGTTTTCTGAGCAAAGTTATTTTGGGCTAATCGCTTTTGAGAATTAATACCACAATGTTTATGAGAGCATTAACGCATAACACCACCCTGATCAGAGGAGTGAAAAAAAGGTACAAAAGCTGTCACTGGGGTGGTACCGTTTCAAAAGGTACTTATTTTCCCGTAAAGGGTGCATATAAGTACCTTAAAGGTACATATTAGTACTTTAATGGCACATATTTGTACCTTTCAAACAGGTACCGTGTTTGGTAGATAGATAGAATTAAGATTTATTTTTGAATATGAAACACAATCATCTGATTTTTAGTTTCAGTAAATAAAACACAGAACCAATGATACGAGTATTGTTATTTAACAGCTAATTACTTAGATGCTGAGTTGGTGATTCTGCAAGGGTCGAGGCTCTGAGTTGAGTGTTTTGCTCTTTGCCCCTTGCGGGGAAGCAATAACAAACTAATTAGCAATTAATGTGTATCCTCGCCGTCCTCTAGTCCAATGAGGGGTGGCTTTCACAGGAGAAGACAACTATGTTCCCCATTATAAATTACCATGATGTTGATTGATGTGTTCTCAGAAGTTTTGTCATTGATGGTTGTTCTTCTTTTTCTTTTTTGCTGTTTATTTCATTACGTTAAGCACAGTTATGGGTTTAATGGAAGTTTGGAGGAACAGGTGATGGGGCTAATTAGTCATTAGCAGAGAGTCTCCGGTCCCAAATGACAAGTGCATGCTTTACAAGGTCATAATTTGATTAAAGTGCCTGCGAGTGACAGGAGAGACAACCGTGGCATGATTAACTTGTGAATGGTGGCTGCTTGGACCGAGAGCAGTGTAACTTCATCATGTGTGTTGATACACATGTGCTTGTCCGCGTATAGAGGTGACTGAATAACTTCACAGCAAACTTCAAGTAAATTAATCAAATAAAACGCGTATTTTTTTCCAAAATATGAAAATTCCTGCATCAATTATTTAGTCCTACCATGGAACACAAGAGACATTTATCTTGTAAAGGAGCAGCACATTTTTTAATACACTGTTTCCTTTTCATATTTTTGTGTAACGTTTATTATTATTTATTAGCTCTAAAAAGGGGAATATTTATGACGAATCATAAATGGTTATGATTCATAATAAATATTTAGATTATATCTTCGAATTAACTGTAGCAGAATCAATATTACAATTATTTGATCTGTCCGTCCACCGAGCAGACAATATAATCATTTATCAATTCAAGGAATATTTATTTTCTGGCCACGGAACAATAAACTGTCCTTCTTTGTACAGTGCTAGCAGTAATTCTTAGCCAAATGTAGCAAGGGTTCAAACATTCATTGACTTGGAACTGTGAACAGTAAACAGAGACAATTCGTTGTGAATATAAGGGATTTAATAAAATGAAACTATATCTAACATATAACTAACTAAAACATATATACACAGAATGAAACAAAGTAAGGAAAAGATAGAGAATAGGAAAAGAATGGCAGTATTTCACATCACTTAACCACAACCTCTGAAAATCATCAAAGAATCCAATAATCGCCTTAAAAGGGACTGAGATTTAAACACGCATCTGAATAATTTTAAGCGGTTACTTGCATTGGTTTTCGATTGCTGAAAAAGAGTCCTGATGCGGTAGATAACGGAGGTCTTTTGATGAGTTCGTGAGGAGTCAGCTGGAAGTTTTTACTTCTGGTTCTTCTGAAGAAGAAGTCCACAGCGACTAACGTTACTTGAAAGTAAAAACTGCCGGAAAATAAAACTCAAGAGGAAGGTCTTGAGAGTCCTGAAAGGTGTTGTCTCAAACGAAGAAGAAGTTTTCTGAGCAAAGTTATTCTGGGCTGATCGCTTTTTGAGAATTTCTATTCTGTGTGTGCTGGCCAATGAGAGACATGGATTTTGAGCGGGAGAATCTTTCTTTGTCTCTTGTTTTATGGCTCATTTGCATGCTTTATGGCCGGTCTGGAATATCCGTAGTTTTAACCCAAAATATCGTACGAGTCATATGATGCGTTTCACAATCACATACTGTACGTCATTGTCCGCGAAATGAAGAACAGGTAACATTGATACCAAGAAACAATAATCTGGAATAGATTAAACCAAAGATACATACATACACCTGAATATAAGTGTTTTATGGCTTTAACTAATACAAATAACGAGTGGTAACTCATCTAATCTAACAAGGGAATGTACACACCACATGCATATACCAGATACAATTATAACTGATTAATTATAGTCTAAAATAAAGAAATGTCTTTATGTGTGTGTGTGTGTTAGTTTGGGTGTGTGTGTGTGTGTGTTCGTTTGGCCATTTACAGCTCGTTGTAGAATGTGTTTGAACTCAGATTGCAGGATGCCCGTGGGGGCTGGTTCTAATCTTCTTTGACGGCGAAGAACCATTTGGCAATTTAAAACCCCTATACAACGTAACATCTCTGACCAGAACTGTAATTTATATGCAAATGTCAAAAGGCTAAAAGGGGTCTTTTAAGCCATAAACAGTCCAACTATCATGCATGATCCTACGCAGACGCTACACAAGATATCTTTATATCTTTGTGGTGAAGTTTTGAAGGACAAAAGCAAAGCCGCTTCTTCCTTTCTGACAAACAACAGACTGGAATGAATTCATTTTCAATGGAGTTGCATGGAGTTTTTGGATCCAATTGACACTTCGCAAAAACCTGCCCACCTTAGTTACCGTTGTTATCTCCGACAAGCCATGCCACTCTCACACTACACATCATGTTCTCACGCAATAAAAAAATACATCGCAGAGCAAAGAAGAAACTGACAACACGCCAACAGACAAGACAGAGCAGGTTACTTTTGAAATGAAAGTTTCAGCTTTCAAATTTTGTAATAAATTTAAACAATAAATACCGTTTTGTGGCTCTTTAATGTGTTGTGACAGATCACTGTATTGCCTCAGTTCAAGTAGCATGTAAACTGATCGTCTTTTCATATTTACTTAAAGCATGAAATAAACATGAATGAACATCAGAACGTATTTGATTTCAACTGTGGAAAGACGTCAATACACAATATTTTTTAAGTTTAAGTTTTTAAGTTTTCAAAGTTTAAGTCCATCGAAGTTAATCTACTCTCCTGTCTAATTTGTTTGTCAGGCAAGATGGCGGATTCAGCATTATGATTGGTTGTGAAAGGTAAATTTGAGCCTCAAATTGATTAAAATATTTGAACTTTAACAGATATACCATATGTGACCATCCAACGAAAAGTAATATACTCTAATTAAGAAGATGACTATGTGAGAGTTTCCAATATCTTTAAAGACTATAAAATGTGTTTATGAACATATGTCAGAAATAATTATTTTATATATATTACATATTTATTTACACAATTATTTAGCCATAAAAATAAAATAAATTCTTTAAAACAAAAAAAATAAAAAAAATTATTTTGGTGGTCATTTATTTTGTGTGTTTATATTCATGTATTTATTATTCACATTACCATGGTAAATGAGTGACAATTGCTTCACAATAATTTGCCACTAGGGGCAAAATGCAACAATTTTGCACACATTTCGGAGTGGAAAGGTGGCTTTAATCTCAGTTCCTATACTGTTATATCAAGAAGTGTAATGGTAAATTCACTCAGAATTTATTTGCACACTCAGTTCACTACATGAACCTATTTTAACATAGTGTAGCACTATGCTAGTGCATTTAGCATCTGGTTAAACGGGATTGCAGGTGGTTAGTGAATAAGATGCAGGTTTTTGGTCAGTAATACAATGTGTGAAAGGGCACAATATATTGTTGTGAGGTTCAAATATTGCAGTATTTTTAACTCCAGGCTCTTTCCCTTGAAGACCTCCTTGTGCATTGAAAGATCCGTTTGTGATGTCCTGAAGCAACGAATGCTCTCTAAATCTCACATATGGTACCAGAAAAGGGAGAGGGAGAGCAAATAAAGGACAAAATTGAAAAAGAAAATCTGTTGAAGAAAAATGAATGAGGAGACTTCAAAGGGGTGCCGCTTCGGAAAAAAGAACAATTACATCCTCGGTAGGCAACGACGGGACGATAGAACCTTCCTGCTTTTAATAAGCTCCTGATTTGACAGTATTCCTCCACCCATTGGGCAGCACCAGGCTTTTTTTTTTTTTAAAGCACTGTGTCTGGATTTAGCACTGCGCAGCTCTGATTAATTAACAGTGGTCAGTGTATTTAATAATACAAGAGTAGGAGCTCTGGCCCAACCTCAATGCAGGTCTCATTTATGAGAAGAGCCAGAGACAGGGCAAGTTAGAGAATGAGAGAGGGAGAAAGATGATACCAGATATAATTTAGGCAGAGATGCGCTTGGCAGTCTACAAGTGGAGTTTTCTGGAATCTGGACTCCAAATGACATTGAAACAGTATTATAGTGATTACAAATAATGCTACTACAAAAATAACACAGTTCAGAACAGCTCTCTTATATCTCCTAAATATTCAAACTAGATCATACAATATATTTACTTATTTACATACATACGACCATTACCGACTATTTAGGCAAGATCCACATTGTCCTACCACGTTTTTAAACACATTATTCAGTCTAGGACACCTATGCCTAGAAGTGGCCATGCGCATAAAAATCACATTTCAGGAAAAATCATCATGCAAATTGATGGTATAGCCCAGATATACCAACACAAAGTTTATTTGACAGTCTATTTCATTCCCCACATAAATTAAAATCTTAAAGAATTCATCAAACGTATTTAAAATGCATTAAATAATAATAAATAAAAAAAACAATTGTACATTGTTTCAATATATATATATATTTTTCACAATTGGTACATTTTCCAAATTTTAAGTACTAATCTCTATTTATTTTAAAAACACATTTTGCTTAAAAATTGCATTACCCATATTATTTTATTTGCTTGTCATTTTAAAACATTTTAAAAAACGATTCTCAGTTTTTTTTGGCTCCAACAATATTCTACAACAACATTCAAAGGCCCCAAGACTTTTTCCAGATATTTGTGATTTAGTGAAAGAAGAGTAAGGATAAAGATTTTAAAAATATATATACATATTTTGTTTTTAAATTTCTTAAACATTACCTACATGATAACATATTTCAGAGCTCGACATAACTAGAAAAATTTACATTCTTACAAAAATTCACTTTTTTCATGACTTTTCCAAGTCCTAAAATCACATTTTTAAAATTAGGCTACCATATATATTCATGTTTCCCAAAATCATGATGGAAAAGAACAAAATGTTTGGTCAATTTAGCCTATTTTAATGTTTGTTTTGTCTTATTTGAAATAATTTTCATTTTGAGAAGTTTGCTGATGGCCCCTGGTTGAGAACCACAGATTTAATTGAAACTGTTCTAAAAGAGTTAATCAACAAACCATTTGACTGATTATTATGTGTATTTGAGAGTCAACATCTTAACCAACCATAATGACCCCTTCATACAGTATTGCCGTATAGGTTTTTCACATGGCAATTACTACTAGGTACAGTACAATCAATCAGAGACAAGAGACCAAGAGAGAGACTGTTAGAGAGGTCAAAGCAGTTGCAAGTGCTCAGACAGAAAGATGCAGACAGAAAGAGGCAGAGGGCAGGGAACTGTAATGAAGTCCGGCCATCATTGTTGACTATGTGGTAAATTGAAGTCTTACCATTATAGCAGCTGCCAGACCAGCTCACTTCAATCTACAACTGATATCATAGAACAAACTACAATTAAATCATAGAACATTTCTCCAAGAAAAAAGTAAGCATACAGGATATGCACTACACTTTTACAATAGAGTTATTTCACTCTACTATTGATCATAATCTCTGACCTACTCTCAGAATTGTCACTGTATCCCTTCTTCATTCATCACACCTTAGATTAAACACTGGACAGATATTTAAAGAATTATGGATTTTGTAAATTTGATTACCAATACTTTCATACTAAGTATAGTTCAAATATGATAACATCTCTCTCAAGACTTACTGATATAATTTAACTTTATTTGTAGTACTACTTGTGTACACTGCAGATATCTTAATATCTGCCTAAAATGTGTTTGAATGTCACTATTGATGATGATTTACAGTGGGTACGGAAAGTATTCAGACCCCCTTAAATTTTTCACTCTTTGTTATATTGCAGCCATTTGCTAAAATCATTTAAGTTATTTTTTTTTCCTCATTAATGTACACAGCACCCCATATTTTGAATAACATTAGTTAAATGCAAGATATTTAAAGTGTTCCTGAAGTTCCACTTTAGCACAATCAAATATACTTCAGTGTATCTTTAGTTGGACTTCTACGTCCGCCCAATTAAAGTGAATTAAGCACAAAATTAGTTGTTACAATTTAGCAATTTAGACTTTAAGTACACCAGTTTAGTATACCAAAAGTACAATCGCAGGGTATTTTTATTAAGTACAAAATTATGTAAATGTATTTGTAGTATACTTGACATGAAATAAATGTATTTCAGATACATTTTAGTATATTTATTTTTCACCATGGTAGGTAATGTAAGATGATTTAAAACTTGTATCTTGCATTACATTCTATACTTTTTACATTTGTGAAGAGCTTTTTAATCTAAGAATAATTTTCCACTGTAAAGAATCTTTTGTACAACGCAAAGTTTCTAAGGATGTTAAATGTTTTTCATGGACGCATAGATGCCTATTAAGATCCTTTGTTTTTAAGAGTGTACTGAATAAACAGGTAGTTAAAAATAGCTAAATTGAAAGATTATTCTATTGTGTGTTCATCACATAATAACCTTTAAAAACAATAATTGCATTAAAGGAAAACATTTTTTACAACCCTCATGAATGCATATTTATTCTTGAAGATTGGCTTTCACAAGTGTGATAAGTTAGGAAGTGCATTGAATATATTTACCACTTATGAAAACTTGTAAATGGTACAAACATGATTAGAAAATCGGAACACTTTATAAAGAGCACATTAGCATTTCTATTTAAAGATAGTTTGTGGTAAACAATTCTGGCCTGAGAAGCCTGTCTGTCTTCACCGTACTGTCAGTTCCTCCTGACAGCGAGACGGAGGAACACCCTGCACCCTGTCATCCAGTTAAAGGTAAACATTTTGTCGCCAGGTCTCCACAGCAACAGGTTTGTGAGGTCAAAGTTGTGAGCACATTTTCTCTCTTTTAGTAGAGGTTTGTAACCATAGTAGCTGCAAACCCAATGCATAAGGATGATTGCCACAGTATCGCTACAGCATTTATCGATCTCTCTTCCCCGACAGCCTGTTAAACTGAGGCAATTGAGTGAGCGTGAGGTAATAAACTTTTAAAAAACAGGCTCGTTTTCCATCCTCTTCCTTACTCCCTCACTTGAGGAAGGCATTTACTGTAGCTGCTCAACTGAAGCAGCACTTCACTGCTAAAGTGATTTTTTTTTAATCTGCATTGCAATTATTGATCACCAGCCTTCTAGTCACTGATGTCGAGCATGATGTTGCCTACATATTTGATACAGGGAGCTATTTCTGAGTCCTTCAAGTACATAAAAAATTTAAAAGGACCAAGAGGATTTTTTGAGGATAAAGCTGCGTCTATGTGTACATTTAGTGACACATGTATGCGTGTGTGTGTGTGTGTTTACCCGTTTGGTGAGCTGTGTGTCCATCATAAAGTTGTGCACATGCTTCTCTGCTTTTGTCAATTCAAGCTTCCTGGCTACCACGGCAACAACCAAAGCAGTGCATCCTGCTCCCTGCGAGAGACAAGAGACGAGGTTAAGGTGAGAGAACACACACATAGACGCATGAAAACATTACATACTTGTATCATTAGCAGAGGTTACATGGAACAACATGAATGCTAATAAATAAGGGATTTCCAATGAATAAGATATGGAAACATTAACTCTAGTTCATTCCAGATGAGAGAGCATTAGAAAGAGACAAAACAAATACGTGTTTGTGAAATGCTTTAAGTAAAAGGAGCTAAATTACAAATATGTCAGGCAAAATCATAAGAAAATTTTTTATAATAAACAAATACATATTTTGCTTTAAGAAAATGAAGACAATTTTAGGGCTATTAGGATTTGTTTTGCAGTGTTACATTCTGTGGCATCATACACCGGTTTCTTTTAAGCAGGGAAAGCAGTGGCAGTTCTGTATACTTGGTCCCTAGGGGAGACAAGGCATGACCAAAGGGGAGAAAAACTTCTTGAAGACTGACTCTAGTTGTACAGGTTATTGTTTTTGGTGTGAAAGGGGACCAGGTTTGAATCTTGACCCAACATATAGCAACTTTGTGTCACAGTCTTCAGCCGGTGTGCCCAGGAGGGCCACCAGATGACTGTGTTCTGGGAGCACATGGCTTGTGTTGTGTTTGTCTGTTGCCATGTGCTCTCTCCTGTCTATTGTCTGGCCCCTCCCATCTTGTTACCTCGTTATTGTTTTAGTTGCTCCACCTGTGTCTCCCTCGTTAGCCTCCTCGTTTGGTTCCTATTTATTCTCCTTGTGTCTGCCGTCCTGTGCTGATCCGTCATTTCTCATTGTGTGTGTTTCGTGTCTGCATGTGTGCAGCTTTAGCTCTGCCTGTCTGTTTTTCCCCCTCGGGGTGGTTTGAGTTTGTTTTTGTTTCATTTTTTACCAAAATAAAGTACCATTTCTCCAGCGATTGAGTCCTCGCTTCATCTCCCCGCACGCACCGTGACACTTTGATGTTTAAATCCTCCTTTTAAATTCTCCTTTTGAGATAGTGTTTAAATGTTTGGGGTCTGTAAACATTTTTACGATTTGGAAAGAAGTGTCTTATGCTCACCCGGCTGCAATTATTGATCAAATAAACAGTAAACAGTAACATTGTGAAATATTTGTAGCGTCTGGACCAATCAGACACACCATTTTTCATTTGATTTAACAAATCAATTATTAATTAGATTAACAAACATTCACAGACCCCTCACCCAATAAACATACTGGGTGCCAAGATGTTTGTGAACGAGGCCCAGGACCCTGTTTACCATGGCAACCCTGACACCTTTGCTAGACCAGATAGATTTTACGACCTAATGGCATGTTGAGAGTCCTCCCTCGCACTACATTTTCCATAGGAAAGACACATAATGCACAGCAAAATGGACTCTTCTATAGTCCAGAAACCTTTCTGTGAATGAACACACATATCCTTCAGCTCATTGTGTATATTATTGCTGTCTTGTATATTGTCTGTTGCATTGTAGACTATTTTATGCGTGCTTATGATATAGCCACTCATTCATGTAACCTTACATATACCATGTTTGGATTATCTAATTGAGAGTGTATATTATATGTTTATACCTATGCAACATATTAGTGTTCTAAGAATCTTTCATCACGCCCCCACTCGAGTTCCATTTGCAAATTACCATGCCCTCACAAAAAGGGTCATAAAACCCTCCAGTAATGGCAACCTCCCACTTGGGATTTCAGCCTTTCTCATTGGACAAGCCCATCTTGAGAGGCATGAATCTTCTCGGACCTTAAAGGCCTCACATCAGTGACCCGCCCTAGTCGGTGGTTTGGTTGAATTCTGAGAAGATGAAGATGTGAGCAAATGCTCCAGGACACCCTAAGTTCGTGCCAGGCTTCGGCCTTGACTTTTCCATTCACCAAGATTCTCTGACTCAAACTGGTTCTTTTTCATCAACCAACTTCAGCAAAGATCAACTTGAACCTTCAGATTGCATCAAACCTCTCTTTCAGACAGACGAGACATGCAAGTATTCAAACTTAGTCTTATTAATTGATACATTAGGTATCATTTGCACCTTTTTACAAAGGTGTGTTTGAACTAAGAATCTGATGTTCCCTTCAGGCTGTAAATCTTCTGAATATGCAAATGATTCCATAACTTCATTCCTTATTTCTCTCCTCATTACTGCTTAAGCTTTAACCCTTTTCTATACCAACTGTATGCGTGTGCATGTGTATGTTAGACTAGTTTCAGTGTTTATGTAGTTAATAAAGTCTTACTTGTATCACACTTGACGTTGTTCATTGTTTGCTCATAACTGGAGTCCCTAATCATGCAGATTTATGCTACAGGCTCTGTGTAGAGTTGTACAGTAAGAAAATTATTTCCCTTAACCAGGAAATTAACGTTCTTAGAATTTACAGACAGTTGACCCTGAGAGGTCAAGTAAATATCTACAGCGGATCTAAATATTTATAATTAATTATAACTAGTTATGATTAATTATTCATATTTCCCCATGAGCTGATTCGCTACATATTATTACAATTCATAATAACTATTTGTGTTCTAATGTAATTTAAAATGTAATTTGTGATGAAAAAGATGAATTGTCAGCAGTCATTGCTCCAGTTTGCAGTGTCACATGATCCTTCAGAAATCATCCTAATGCTCAAGAAACATTTCTTATTATTATCAAAGTTAAAAACTGTTGTGTTGCTTAATATTTCTGTGAAATTTGCGATTCTTCTGTTTATTAGAAATAACATTTTGTAACATTATAAATGTCTTTACTGTAAATGTCTTGATCATTTTAATGACATCCTTACTAAATAAAGTATTCATTTCTTTAATAAAAATAGTTTTTTTTACTGACCCCAAACTTTTATGGTAATGTATACAGATGCACAGACACTTATATACAGTATATAAACCATTTTGCTCAAATATCTGATGGGACATTTTTATAACAGTTAAGCACATTTACCCTTTATTCTCATTATATTATTATATATTATTCTCATAATGTGAAAAAAAAAAAAATAATAATAATATATATATATATATATAATTTTGTTTTTCATAATTCATTACACATAGAGTGAAATATTTCAAGCCTTTATTTCTTGAAATTTTGATGATTATGGCTTACAGATAATGAAAACCCAAAATTCAGTGTCTCATAAAATTTGAATATTGTGAAAAAGTTCAATATTGGAAAGTCATGGTGTCACACCCTAATCAGCTAATTACCTCCAAACACCTGCAAAGGTTTCCTGAGCCTTTGGTCTCTCAGTCTGGGTCAGTAGGCTACACAATCATGGGGAACAGTGCTGACTTGACAGATGTCCAGAAGACAGTCATTGACACCCTCCACAAGGAGGGTAAAGCCACAAATGTTCATTGCTAAAGAAGCTGGTTGTTCACAAAGTGCTGTATCCAAGCATATTCATAGAAAGTTGAGTGGAAGGAAAAAGTGTGGTAGGAAAAGGTGCACCAGCAAGAATTTGGGGGAGCTTCACAAGGAGTGGACTGAGGCTGGCGTCAGCGCATCAAGAGCCACTACGCACAGACGAATCCTAGACATGGGCTACAAATGTAGCATTCCTCGTGACAAGCCACTCCTGAACCAGAGACAATGTCAGAAGCGTCTTACCTGGGCTGTGGAGAAAAAGAACTGGACTGTTGCTCAGTGGTCCAAAGTCCTCTTTTCAGATAAAAGTAAATTTTGCATTTCATTTGGAAATCAAGGTCCCAGAGTCTGGAGGAAGAGTGGAGAGGCACAGAAACCATATTGCTTGAACTCCAGTGTGAAGTTTCCACAGTCAGTGATGATTTGGGCTGCCATGTCATCTGCTGGTGTTGGTCCACTGTGTTTTCTGAAGTCCACAGTCAACGCAGCCATCTACCAGGAAATTTTAGAGCACTTCATGCTT
>NW_015505190.1:931339-960088 GCF_001515645.1 Sinocyclocheilus grahami | reverse complement strand
TATTGTCAAGAGGAAGATGAGAGACACCAGACCCAACAATGCAGATGACCTGAAGGCCGCTATCAAAGCAACCTGGGCTTCCATTACACCTGAGCAGTGCCACAGGCTGATTGCCTCCATGTCACGCCGCATTGATGGAGTAATTCATGCAAAAGGAGGCCCAACCAAGTATTGAGTGCATAGAAATGAACATACTTTTCAGAAGCCTGACATTTCTGTTTAAAATATCCTTTTTTTATTGATCTTATGTAATATTCTAATTTTCTGAGACACTGAATTTTGGGTTTTCATTACCTGTAAGCCATAATCATCAAAATGTCAAGAAATAAAGGCTTGAAATATTTCACTCTGTGTGTAATGAATCTATATAATATATGGGGTTCACTTTCTGAAATGAGTGACAAAAAATATTGACCTTTTTCATGATAATCTAATTTTCTGAGATGTACCTGTATATATATATATATATATATTGCATACTTTATCATGTATAAGTACTTATACATCATCTGTCATATTTGTTTACTTCATGTCATTACTGTATACAAGTAATGTAAATTTAAGCAGAGTAATTAAAATTGCATAAATTATAAAATATTACAATTTATATTGTAATTATAAAAATATTTACATTATATCTATCGTTCGCTGCATGGATGGATGTATTCTTGAGATTTTCTAATTTAGACTGGGAACACTATAGGCATCACTGCAAAGACCACACAGAGAGAGAGAGGTTTATTCCCATTTACACATCACAAAGGTGTAAACTGAAGATATCACCAACTACTACACCAAAGTGGTAGAGGCATGCAGACAAAAAGAGACTGAGGCAGGTTGCGGGAAAATGAGGAAATAAACCCATTTAGAGGTGAAGAGTTGGAGTGATGCAGACAGGGAGAGAGGAATAAAATTTCAGTTCAAGAAAAGAGAAACAATAGATGGAGAGTAAAGCTACGAGAAGAGGAGGGGAGGTGTTAATGAGGTCGCAGAACTACTAATAAGAAATGAATTTGAATTAAAAAGAGACTAATTAAAGCGTGTGCGCTTCCTATGACTGTGTACGGCATATACGTGTACAGCGTGTGTGACGCTAATGGAATGTTTTTAAACCCACTTGTAGGTCATACAGAAGAGAAACGTCAATCCAAAAATGCTATACACCCATTTCACAAGACAATAGAAATATAAAACAAAAAGCCCATTTTCATGAAGCACTTCTGTTGCCCATATTCAGCACTTAATAAAACATGACGACCATCCACGGAAAACCCCTCTAGGACATCGTCAAAAATGTGTATATGTGTTTCCATATGGCAGCTTATGTATAAAACCATTCCCAGTCTCTTAATCTCTTAAAGTGACAATAGAGTGTCAGAAAGATCCATTTATCCGCATTGCAGTTTATATTTCACCTCTTTCTAGACCTGAAAGTTATTAATGTCATGAGAAAAAAAGAAAAACCACCTGCCCTCAGACCGAAATACATTTTGTTAGAGCTGACAATGCTGAATCTTCAGTTATGATGCTAGAGAAAGGCTAATACTTAACTATAACAATCCATTAGCCTTTAGCTGGTGTTTGAATGAGGAAGTGAGTTGTTAGATGCTATATTGATTTATAATGTCCTCAATTCAACATCTAAATATGCAGACAGGATAGACAGGTGCTCATTGCATCCCTAAATCCTCGAGCAGCACCAAGAGACTGGCAAACTAAAGCCCTGCCCAAACACTCCCGTTGCCGCAGGGCAGTGGTACCGTCTAACAGAGTTGGCCTTCGATGTTGTCATAGCAACAAGTCCCATAATTCTGCCTATAGAAAGTCATTACAATCATTCTCAACAGTAAAAGAAAATCACATCCAACATTTTCTCTCTAATACCTATTCTGTAGCGTTTCATCTCTTTAGCAGCTCACATTTAAAAATGCAAGGAACACAAGCGGTTTGAAACATTAGCTGTCCTTTCAAACAATTAAGATAGTAAGAATATGTCAGTGTTATCTGGGTCAATGACACATCGCTGTTTTTTTTTTAATGCCAGATCTAATAATTTATTCAAAACGCATTAAGCAAACAGACGTCATACATATAATGACTTGAATACATCTGCTTTACGATAAGCATGTTTTTCGTTAAAATTCCTTTTAGGGGAGCATAAAGCTAAAAATGTCAAGATGATACAACTGTCCTGATATCATAATGAACAAAGTTGCCTCATTAAAATTAAATGCATCAAAATAAATCCTTATTATGCAGTTTGGCATAATCATTTGTTATCATTATTAATTCTTATATATATATATATATATATATATATTTATATTATTATTCTTATATATAGTGTTTTTTTTTTTAAACAAATGTATAAAAAAACAGTCATGTGGTGTAACCAACATGCAAAACTAGAAATTATGTCATAGAGGAGTGACTCGCTTGACTGTGTCTAGGTCAATAAGTCTCAGAAAATATCAGATCATATGACATGATTTGTTCAGGTTATAAAAATGTCACCCCCCAAAAAACTGATAATGATTTTATTGAATTATATTTATGATTTAATAATATACTTGTTAAAAAATAAATTTTATTTGATAAAAAATGTATTTAAAATCTTTTTTTTATTTTTATAATGACTGTGTACACATGTTTTTAAGGTGTAAGGAAACTTTTTTGTACTATTTACTTGATTGTTACACCACATTACATTTTAGTGTCATTAAATTTTAATTATTCTTAAAAAATTAAAAAAATGTTTGGTCCCACTTTATGTTAAGATCCAATTCTCGCTATTAACTCAATAAACTCCTAATTTGCTGCTTATTAATAGTTAGTAAGGTAGTTGTTAAGTTTAGATATTGGGCAGTATTAAGGATGTAGAATATGGTCATTCAGAATATGTGCTTTATAAGCACTAATAAGCAGCCAATATGTTAATAATAGTCGTGCTAATAAGCAACTAGTTAATAGTGAGAATTGGTCCCTATACTAAAGTGTTACCAAATGTTTTTTTTTCCAAAACCACTTTGTCAAATGTGTTTTAAATTAAAAGTTTTAAAAGATGTTTTCTTTTCTTTATAATGGACATTCTTATTTGTCATTGACCCACCTGCTATGTGATTGTGTGTGTGTGTATGTGTGAGAGAGAGAAATAGTGAGTGTGAGAGAGTGTGTGCATGTGTGTGTGTGTGTGTGTGTGTTGTTGTGTAACCGAGAGGGAAAGATGAAGATCACAAAAAACTCGAAAACAAACAGAAAAAGAACCATCACCTCGCGTTAACCATGTTTTTCCTCTTTAGTCTCTCTGTGAGGATATTTAGAGACACTGAAACTGACAGTATGTGAACAGGAAGAACAAATACTCCAAACATAACAACAGAGAGAGGAGAGAAAAGAGAGAAAGTGACCTCTAACAGATATTTACAATCTGCAAACTCAACATCAAAATAAACACATCTAAACCGTTGCTATACACCACCTGTCAAGATTTCCTCAAGCACAGAAACATACAGTAAAGGCTAAGAGAGAGAGATTATAGCAAGAAATACCTGGGGCTTACAATAAGCTAATGCCATTGTACTGTAAGCTAATCAGGCAGAACAATGGCAGTCTGTAACAGCCTCAAAGCTGAACAAATGTGCCGTCCCAGAATACACAAAAGGATTCATCCTAAAAACACTCGATGTTTGCACGCTGGTGTGTCCTGGTGTTTGCTAACAGACATGGTTGGTCAGACTGTGGTTGTGTGCAGGTTTGGATTTCTAGAAATAAGATAACGAGTAGGAAAACATATCTTTAGACTGTCCCTTGCTGCCGTGGGTGTGAAACCGCTGTGCTATGTGTGTGTGTGTGTGTGTGTGTGTTTATACCATAATTCCTGTGAGCAGACACACTCCCTTGCCACAGTAGGTGTGAGGCACCATGTCTCCGTATCCAATGGAGAGGAAGGTGATGGAGATGAGCCACATTGCACCCAAAAAATTACTGGTCACATCCTGAGCATCATGGTACCTGAGAGAGAGAGAGGAAAAAAAGAAGCTGAGGTTCAGTTGGAAAAGATTTGATTATTGAAGGAAACTTTGAACAGGTTCTGCCTGTGGAAGGTATGGAGAAGCAATAACTGGATGTGAAATAGGCACAAATATCACATCAAAGTTTTTACATCAAATACTTTCATACGTTTCCATTCCTTAATCTGATCTGCAAAGCACTCCAAAGGAAAATCTCACTGTTTGCCCACAGGCTTTTCGAGAAACTTCTTCAATGTTTGTTATACCTTTGTTCCCTTTCATGGGAACTTCGAACTGCATCCTCTAGGGGTCGCTATGGGGAACGCCTCGTCGTGACCCGTGTCTGAAGCATACATTGAAAAAACACCAACTTGTTGGCCGGCGACAGCCATGACGTCACTACCGGTGCGACTACAGTATAAATTGGCACCGGGAGCTACACATCATTCTATTCTTTGACTTCATTGACTGTTCTGTTTGAAGCGTGCATTTCCAAGGAAAAAGTAAGAGCTATCTTTATTTATTATGGCGAGCACTAGTAGAGCATTTAGAAGGTGTGTGCATCCATGTCATCGCTATTTGACACCAGATGACACACACGATCTATGTGTTGTTTGTTTGGGCGAGGAGCACGCACGCGATGTCCTCGAGGGGGCAATCTGCGTGCATCGCGAGCTACTCAGGGAACCATGGTTACATAAGTAACCTGAGACGTTTCAGCATAAAACACAAAAATAAAATTAAGTAAAATTAAATAAAACACATTAGGGTTCCCCAATCCAGCTCATATTTATATATTCATACATTCAGCCAAGGTAACATCATTAAAAAAGTAGTATATACTCTATATACACTATATACAGTATATACTGCTAAATATATATATACTGTATATACACTCACCGGTCACTTTATTAGGTACACCTGTTCAATTGCTTGGTAACACAAATTGCTATTCAGTCAATCACATGGCAGCAACTCAATGCATTTAGGCATCTAGATGTGGTTAAGACGACTTGCTGAAGTTCAAACCGAGCATCAGAATGGGGAAGAAAGGGGTTTTAAGTGACTTTGAACGTGGAATGGTTGTTGGTACCAGACGGGCTGGTCTGAGTATTTAAAAAAATACTCTTCTACTGGGATTTTCACGCACAACCATCTCTAGGGTTTACAGAGAATGGTCAGAAAAAGAGAAAATATCCAGTGAGCGGCAGTTGTGTGGACGAAAATGCCTTGTTGATATCAGAGATCAGAGGAGAATGGGCAGACTGGTTAGAGATGATAGAACACCATGTTACAAAGCTCAAATCATCTCAGACTGGTTTCTTGAACATGACAATGAGTTCATTTTACTCAAATGGCCTCCACAGTCACCAGAACTCAATCCAATAGAGCACCTTTGGGATGTGGTGGAACTGGAGAGTCGCATCATGGATGTGCAGCCGCCAAATCTGCAGCAACTGTGTGATGCTATCATGTCAATATGACTAATATTTACTAATTTTGTAAAAAAAATAATAATCGTGAATCGAATCGTGAAATTAAAATCGTGAATCGAATCGTGAGTTGAGTGAATCGTTACATCCCTAGTAGCTAATAAAGTGGCCAGTGAGTGTGTATATATATATATATATATATATATATATATATATAATATAAATAACGATACAATAATATATCATTCTTTTTGACCTAATGAAGTGTAGACCAAGAATGTGTATATTAAGAAAGTATATAAGGCAAATTTCAAGTTGACCTCAACAGAAGTTTAAAGTCCTCTTATTTTCAGCCTCTGATGAAGTTCTGAATCTAACATGGTCAGATATTTTGGATCACAGTCCTGCAGTGTGACTGCTGCTAAGACGCCTGATGACATTTTCTTATCTATGGGTGTAACGTGTATGTTCCCGTTGAGTTCCGGTTTTCCTTAGTTGGTCCTTCCTGTTCCTGTCCCATGTAGTTTGATTAGTTCCAGGTGTCTCCCATTATTAGTTATCCTCCTCACCTGTCTGCCCCTCGTTATCTGCCCTATTTAGTTCCAACCCATGTTGAGTGTCTTTGTCTGGAATTGTTTGTGTCTACAGTGCTACGTGTGTTTTCCTGTTTCCTTTGGATTTATTAAAGACTTTGATCATTCCTCTCTCCTCGTTCCTCGCTCCGTGCTCCTCACAGTGGCACCGCGTGACAGAATTCCAGACCCCAAAACAAAAGTAAGTGGCGCCATTTCTCCCTGTTTTTTTTAAAGAAGTGTTTTGTTTTTCCTGTTCATTTCTCCCTGTGATAATGGAGGAACGAGCGAAGTTAATCGCCGTGGCTCGGGCGAACCCCGATCTGATCCTCTACACGAGGGCGTTCGTGCCGCTCGCCCTTGCCAGCTCCCTCAAGGAAGAAACCCTCGTGACGCTGTTCCGGATCGGGATAACCTACCATCGTCCCGCGGAGCTCCCAGACACCACCAACCTCGGCTGGAAGGAGGCCGTCATCCGGTGTCTGGAGAGCCTCCGATCCCGATCCGGGGTCCCATCTGCCGGCCGTCCCCGAGTCAAGCAAGCCGGCCGTTCCTCAGTCAAGCCCGCCAGACGTTAATATGGCAAATCCGCCGGACTATAATATGGCAAGCCGTCTTAACATTAAAATGGCAAGCCCGCCATCCGTTCATGAGGCCCCAGTGTCGGCTCCAGCCCCAGAGCTCGCTCCAGTGTCGGCTCCAGCCCTAGAGCTCGCTCCAGTGTCGGCTCCAGCCCCAGAGCTCGCTCCAGTGTCTGCTCCAGCCCCAGAGATCGCTCCAGTGCCAGCTCCTCGAAAGCGCTTTGCTGTGCCTGCTCCTCCAGAGCACCCTCTAGTGCCAGCACCACGTAAGCGCTACCCTGATCCCGAGTTCAGCCCAGGAAGGATTCCTGTTCCTGAGTATAGCCCACGGAGGGCTCCTGATCCCGAGTCAAGCCCAGGAAGGGCTCCTGATCCCCAGTTCAGCCCAGGAAGAGGGCTCCTGTTCCCGAGTTTAGCCCACGGAGGGCTCCTGATCCCAATTTTAGCCCATGGAGGGCTCCTGTTCCTGAGTTCAGCCCAGGAAGGGCTCCTGTTCTCGAGTATAGCCCACGGAGGGCTCCTGATCCCCCGTTAAGCCCAGGGAGGGCTCCTGTTCCCGAATATAGCCCACGGAGGGCTCCAGATCCCCCGTCAATCCCAGGGAGGGCTCCTGATCCCCAGTCAAGCCCAGAGAGGGCTCCAGCCCCAGAGCTCGCTCCAGTGACCGCTCCTCGTAAGCGCTCTCTAGAGCGCCAACTAGTGCCTGCTCCTCCAGAGCGCCCCCCAGGATTCCTATATTTCCCCAAGAAAATTGGGGGGGGCATATACCCATGGCCGAGCCAGCCAAGGCCACAGAGGATCCACCATGGCCTCCCGAGTCCCCTGATCCGCCATGGCTTCCTGGGCGCCCTGATGCGCCCAGGGCGCCCGCCCCCCCTCCCCGATGGTACTGTTACGGCGCGGGACGCGCCGTCCGGGAGGGGGGCGATCTGTCACGTGTATGTTCCGGTTTTCCTTATTTGGTCCTTCCTGTTCCTGTCCCATGTAGTTTGATTAGTTCCAGGTGTCTCCCATTATTAGTTATCCTCCTCACCTGTCTGCCCCTCGTTATCTGCTCTATTAGGTCCAACCCATGTTGAGTTTCTTTGTCTGGAATTGTTTGTGTCTACAGTGCTACGTGTGTTTTTCCTGTTTCCTTTGGATTTATTAAAGACTTTGAATTTGACATTGCCTTTCCTCGCTCCGTGCTCCTCACAGTGGCACCGCGTGACAGAGTGTTTGTGTGTGTGCATGTAGGTATGTATTGTTTTAAAGGGGTCATATGATGCAATTTCATTTTTTCCCTTTCTCTTTGGAGTGTTACAAGCTCTTGGTGCATAAAGAAGATCTGTAAATTTGCAAAGACTAAAGTCTCAAATCCAAAGAGATATTCTTTATAAAAGTTAAGAGCCAGCCACACCTGCCTAAAATGGCTCGCTCTAACACACCCCCACATATCTACGTCACTATGTGGGAAGATTTGCATAACGCCGCCCAAATGTTCACGCAAAGAAAGAAGGCGTAACTATTATTCTCACTGTAGTTTTGTTGTTTCCGCCGCCATGTCGTTAAGACGCTGTGTTTCGTTGTGAAAGCGACACTACTTTGTTTGGTCTTCCAAAAGAGGATGATATCTGCTTCGTCATGCCTAGAGCTGATCCGTGCTGGTCGCTGAGGGAATACATCAACTTAGTGCTGTGGATCGCCTGATCTGCTTTCACCGTTTTCACCGCTCCTTCGCCGGGACCGCCGTTCTTGACCCCCGCCGCCTCAGCTCACTCTTGCCCGGCTTCAGCTCACGCTAAGCCGGGGCTTTCGCTCACGCTAGGCCGATGTGTTTTTCGTTGTGAAAGTACTTTGAAACTACTTTGTTTGGTCTTCCAAAAGAGGACGATATCCACTTTGTGATACCTAGAGCTGAGCTGATCTATGCTGGTCGCTGAGGGAATACTTCAACTTAGTGCTCTGGATCGCTGGCACATTTTATGGAGGACTGTTTACTGATCCTGGGAGAGTAACGTTAGACTAAAATGCCGGCAGTTCTGACTCACGTAAGTACGTTTTCTTTTATCATTTGCCACTGATGATTCAAACGCGAGTTTTTGGCAGTGTGGAGTAACGTTAGCACTTGTTTGTCATTTCTCTGATCACAAATGCAGACAGGGTTTTATGTTTACGCGGCACGATGCAATGCAACGCGTAAAAAGACAGTATAAGTCATTATACTCAGTAATTATGTCCCCACTGGATGCAACAAATGCCTCGTTTGTAATGGGTTTTAATGTTTTTGTGTCGTTGCTCTGGCTGGGACATGCCATCACAGTATGGTGAGGGGCGTAACATTTTCGTCTCACGCTTGAGGTATTCGGCCAATCACAATGCACTGGACAGCTGGCCAATCAGAGCACACCTCGCTTTTTCAGACCGATGAGCTTTGTAAAAATCGACGCGTTTCAGAAAGGCGGGGCATAGAGGAGAAACAATGTACAGTATGTGGAAAATAATTTTTAAACCGCATAAACGCATTTCATTACACCAAATACACAAAATGTTCTTTTTAGCAGCATCATATGACCCCTTTAATGTTTTTGGATTCTCTAGTGCATAGGGTTAAATAGGTCAAAAAAAAATGTACAGGAAATTTAGCTGCCTGGTGTTTGCATCATCACAGAAGTTATTAAAGGGATAGTTCAACCAAAAACGAAAATTCTGTCATTAATTACTTACCCTCATGTCGTTCCAAACCCATAAGACCTTCATTCATCTTCAGAACACAAATTAAGATATTTTTTATGAAATCTGAGAGCTTTCTGACCCTGCATACAGCAATGCAACTGGCAAGTACAAGGCCCAGAAAGGTAGTAAATACATTGATAAAATAGTCCATGTGACATCAGTTGTTCAACCTTAATTTTACAAAGCTACGAGAATACTTCTTGTGTGCAAAGAAAACAAAATTAATGATTTTATTCAACAATTTCTTCTCTTCCCTGTCAGTCTTTGCCACATGTTCAGGAGAGTATCACGATGCATGCGTGTGGTGCTGCTGACACGGGAACCGGCGTTCTGACTTCTGATTGGATGCGCTTCGGCTGGTTTACAAGCAGAAGAACATGCACACTGTACATAAAACGAGTCTTCGTAAACATGGCTAAATATTTTGACAGAGGATGACTTGCATTTTTTTTTTGCCCAGCCTTACTTATTTGAACCAGAATATATAGGCGATGAACTAAGAGAGATGAATGTTCTGCGTCAGAACGCTGGATCCTGCGTCAGCAGCATCACACACATGCGTCGTGATACTCTTGTGAATGTGCAACAAAGACTGACACAGAAGGGAAGAAATTGTTGAATAAAGTCGTTGTGTTTGTTTTCGTTGCACACAAAAATTATTCTCGTAGCTTCATAAAATTACAGTTGAACTACTGATGTCACATGGACTATTTTAACAATGTCCTTACTACCTTTTTGGGCCTTGAACATGTCAGTTGCGTTGCTTTCTATGCAGGGTCAGAAAGAGCTTGGATTTCATCAAAAATATCTTAATTTGTGTTCTGAAGATGAACGAAGGTCTTACGGGTTTGGAACGACATGAGGGTGAGTAATTAATGACAGAATTTTCATTTTTGGGTGAAGTAACCCTTTAAGGTATCATATCAACCTTACAAGAACATAGTTAAAATTAGACTTCCTCCTAACTGGATGAACTTAAGTCCACTGTGTGCGTGCTGGCCTGAGTAAGAGCAGCACACAGCCTGCAGGGAGCCTCCTCCTCTGGAAAGGGCCTTTAACATGATGACTTTGAGTGCAGTGCATAAAAATAGAGCAGATCCCTGTAGGCTCATCTCACAACAACGCTGCCTTGATCAGATGTGGCAATTCAAATGCGCAAACTGTCACTCATATCATGCCGCTCGAGCCTGCCGCTATCAAAATAATCATCAAACCTCAGGTCCCCAATCCGGGGAACCCTCAATATTTTAAAGCGTCTACCCCGAGACTAACACACATTTAGAGTTTGTAACCATGACAACACGTCTGGTAGAGTCAGAAACACCCACTCAGTGGCCTGAGTGCCTAATTTATCCCGCGACCCTTTTAAGACGCAACATGGGGAATCTGTTGGTGCCCGTCGCGATTGGCTGCTGCCCGGAGTGCATGAGTGTCTGGAAAAGGAGGAACACTTTTTTTAGACAGACAGGTCTTCTGGAAACAAGAGTGTGAATGAAAGTGCTCCTTTTCTGTCTCTTTCTTTCCTTCGATCCCTCTTTCTCTCTGGTCTCTTTTACTCCCCACAGAAGAGCTGATGTGTAGAGCGAGTGTTTGCACACCTCAAGAGGTGTGCTATCTTCCAGGCAGTGCCACTCATTGGCAAGAATTCAGGTGAGTCCTCATTAAGCATAAGAAATTTGACAGCGTCTAGACAGAAAGGTGCAGTTGGAAACACAATGATTAATTTGTTCATTCTTCTTCACGCTCATTCTCTCTCTCACCTCTCACACACTCTTACGGTCCAGGCAGCGATGATCCACAGGGAGATACTGAAGACCAGCAGCACCGTGCCCGGGCATATGGTCATCAGGGTCTTCATCACAAAGCGTGTGTTAAAGTGCACCTGCAAAGAGAAAAACAGTCACATGTTAGTGATTCCTTTCAGCCTAGATGTCATTCATCACTGTCAAACTAGATGAAGCTACATGACTTACAACAAGTTGCAAGAAGCTTTTACTAATGGATAGAAGTGGCTTATAATGCTTCTAAACTGGAAACATTATATCATGAACATGAAAAATGATACCTATGGTTTATAGCAGGAATTCTCAAATTGTATTTGTTAGTTTTGTCAACCCCTTTGACCAAAAATACTTTCTTGAAGTTAATATCTAGAAAAACCAGTGTAATTTTACAGTATAACTATTATAGAGACACTGTTATAGTTTTTTATAATATTTTGAATTATTGTTTGTTATTTTGCCATGTTTTTTTTATGTGTTCTATATTTTTTTAATATAATTTTAGTGAAAGTTGCATTCATTTTATAGTTTTTTTTTTGTTTGTTTTGTAATTTTCGAAGCATATTTACACCAGGGTTTTTTTAATATGCGTTTACAGTTTTTATTAATATACATAAAAAGGATGTTATTTTAGTACACCAACTTAAACTAAATGAAGATTAGAAATGTTGACCATGGCAAATTAGCTGAAAAAAGGTCTACATTTATTTTACCTTACGTTTGTTTTATTTCACACAACGAACAGGGTTTTGTTTTTAGTTTTGGTTTTAATAACCCTTTAATAAACACATTGGCATGTTCACAGATCTCTGATGGTAGTTAGTGGTCACATGGCATGCAGGTAAACAAATAAAATTAAACTTTTTAGTGTTTTACTTAGATTTTTTCCATTTTTTATTTATATTTTTTAATTATTATTTAACTAATTATTAGCTATTCATGTGACCCTATCGAATACAAACTTTAGAAAATGGATGGATAGGTAGATATTAGCAACCTGCAGTTCCCTCACAAACTCCCAGGGGTTTGTGAACACCAGTTTGGGAATCCCTAGTTTACAGTAAAGAAATTTATGCATGTTCTTCTTGAACTACCAGCAAAACGTCAACTTAATAATAAAGTTGTAAGTTTCTTGTATGAATTTGTCAGACATGAAACAGGTTGTTGAATGCACATCAAAACAGTATACCTATAGCACACTCATAAAGCCTGAAAGCTGTTTTATATGAAAAGAGAAGTAAAATAATATTATTTTATATATACATGATCTAAATAACTGATCTAAATAAAAATGGACTGGTTGATAGTTTTAAAGCCAATTTACTTTCTACAAATTACAAAATAAATGAGAAGATCCATTTTCATCTCCGAAAAATGCAGTATAAAATGTTGAGGTGGTGGAGATGGGGTCCCGTTTGTCCCTTATGGTGGTCTTATTCATATTAACACCATCAAAAGCTCACATTTGGCCTTATATTTGATGCAGCAGTTGCACTTGGAAATTTAAACAGCTGTCTCAAATCAAAAGTTGTGCAAAGTCTTTGTGCAAAAATATTCACTGTGACTTGAACTATTATAATTACTGTGAAATGCTAGGTGTGCTCTGACTGAAATCTACAAGAAGCCCAAATTTCACCTCCACAGTTTTTCAGCTCAGTTTGAATCTAATGTTTGAAGAACAAGGAGTGCTGCCACTGTTTGTTTGTACACTGTTTCATCTATACTTGACTGAAAACAATAATATTCATTATCGTCGTCATTATTATTGATTTGTGTTACTTAAAAGTCGCATAAAGGGAAACTCTCCAGAGGGAAGGCGGAGATCTCTGAGCTAAGATGGACCACATGATCATTAATGATAAAACAGCACATGAGAGGAAAGATAATTTGCATTTACATCTCTTTGAAACAAGAGCACTTCTCAAAGGACAAAGTGATTACCCTCTCCAATCAGCCATTCAAATTAAAGTACAGCGGGACACTTTTCACCCGTTTCGTTTTTTTTTTTTTTTAAACATGACAGCCACAGCAGTCATTCTTCAGTCTCTCTTAAGCACAAAGCTGAAGAGATACACAATATTCAGAGACATAAATCAGCCATCTAAAGGAGAGCCCGGATAAACCTACTTGAAAGACGCACAGCTGTCTATCATAAAATCCATTACAGCAGAAAATTCATCAGTCACATCAACTGACACCGAGCTGTGATGCTGCATCCTAACAATGCAAAAACAATTAGATGAAGCTCCTGTCCAAAGCTAACCTTTAACTGAAGCTACGTTTGAACGCTAGTTCACTCTGACCCAGCAAATGCCAAGATCCACCAAATAGCAAATGTGTTTTGTTGGATCTACTACCTTAATTTTTGTAGCATGACAGTAGCTCAGCTGTTTCCATAATAATGGAGCTTTTCCAATAACTAGCCACTTTTTCCAATATGTAGCAGCATAGTGTGAAAAAACGACATCACATTTTATATCACATTGTGTTGTACAGATAGCATTACAGCTGAGTCAACTACATGATAATCAAAAGCTCTCTCCTAAATGTCCTCCGCATTGGTTTATTTAGTTTTAGTGACTCAAGTGAATGAAGCAGTTCCAAAAGAAGAGTCAAGTCTCTCTTATGCAGAAGGGCATCTCAAGTCTTCGCGTCTCTTTATAATGAAATATTTAGTTAAACTGCTGTTTGTCACTAATCTCGAATCAAGATTTATTTAGAACCACTCATTGTTTTTGAGCAAGAGAAATACTGTTCTTATAAAAATTATAAATGATCAGATAGTATTATATTTTTAAAGATTCTACTAACTTAAGTAGCTCCAGTGTAGTCAGCTACTTAATAAATGATAAAAAAATAATAAATTATACCTATGGTTTATAGCAGGGATTCTCAAACGTTTTTGTCAGTCAAACCCCTTTGACCAAAAATGTATACTTGAAATACTCCCTGAGATAATAAGTTAATATAAAAATAAAAAAAGAACTATTTTTAATTATTGTTTTTATTAATATTTTAAATAACTGTCTGCCCTTAACATTTAGTAAAATTTTTAGTAATTTTTTTTTACAGTGGAAGAATATAGTGTTTATATAATGTTTTTAATATGCCTATAGTTTTTATTCATTTTTGTTTCAGTTTTTGTTTTAGTTATTTTAGTACATGAAGTTTAAAATTATTTTAGATAAAGTTTGTTTGACTTCAAGCAACAGTTAATTTTTTCCGTTTTATTTAAACTAATAATCATGCAATAAACACATTTGCATGTTCATAATCATAGTTTAGTTCAGGGGTTTAAAAAAAAATTGTGTGCAGATTGTGTAAAAATGAACAAACAAATAATAAATAAATACTTAAACTAAAATTTCCAGAACTTTACATAATTATGCTTTCATTATGCTTTTTAAAGACGGTTTAGAAATCATAAAAATAATCACAAATATTTTAGTTGATAGCAAGCCCCATGTTAGTTTCTCTTTACACGTCCCTAGCAAAGGGGTCATCATATTTGGGAGTCCAAGAACACTGTTCTCTGTCACTGATAGTTTAGTTTGATAGTTTAGTTTAGTGTAGTTTGACTAGTTTTATTATTTAGCAGCTTAAAGCAGTTTTAAAGTAGCTTCGCCAACACCGTAGGGTTGGATCAGTGTGTGAACCCTGTTGCTGTTTGTTGGTCAGTGTGAACCAGCCTAGAAATGTACAATCTTTAAACCATCAGTAAAGCTGACAGGTTCATCCTTCTCAAGAGACTGAACAAACCACATAAACACACAAAACCTCTTCCTCCAGCGCTGAAAACCACAGGTCTCTGTGCTCATGATTGTCCTCATAAAACCAAACTTTACTGCCCTCAGCCACACCATGTACTGCGTTTTTCTCAGCTGAAGAAATTCAGCTCCTTCAGCGCTAACATGCAGTCACATTTGGATGGGACAAAGGCATATTCTCCTGAAAGGATGTGTTTATTGAATCTAGGCGCAAGTGGGCCATTGAAGACAGACAGAAAGGGAAAAGCTGGCAAGCTGATGAGGTTTGGACTATAATACCTGAAGAAAGCTAGCCATTAGCATTAGGTGTGCGCCGATCCGATATTCAGTATCGGTATTGCTCCGATACTGCCACTTTCTGCTGGATCGGGGTATCGGTCAGACGAGACCGATCCAAATCCGATATTGTGCATATACTATTCGGTGTAATCGTTAAGCCCCATGAAAGGCACAAAAACATTATAAAGCACCATAAAGTTTCCGTGCACTATATTTCAAGTGTTCTGAGACCGTTCCATAGTTTAATGTGAGGTACAGATTAATATTTAAGTCGTTAAATTCAAGTTCACGTAAACCCTTCTTCCACTGCGGCTGTCTGTCATCCTCCATTCAGCATTCAAACTGCGTGTCGCATTCGGTTACGACAGACAAGACAACGGAACTCTCTCTAGGATGATACAATGTTCCTATTATTATACTTGATCTGTAGATAAACATCAGTGGTTTTGCATAAAAGGAATTTATCTTGCTGGAGTTTAGTGCTAATTCTAACTTTCTACCGGGTGTCTGTTAGAGATCACTACACTGGAGTAGAGAGCACTATTGAATTGTTCTTCACGTGCACAGTAACTGAAATTTAAAACTGTTAAAAGAAAAGGCTCAATAAACTATCGCACAGATATAATACACTACACATCAATGTCTCTTCCCTTTGTGCTTTGAACTTTTCTATGCGGAGAGCTGTGCCTGCGCGCTGTGACTCCGTGTTGCTTCAAGCGCATCAATCTGCGCACGGGATACGCATAAGTGCTTTGTGCCACTCTGTATTGGAGCCTTTCATGTTATAATACTTTTGCGCAATGAAAGATTGTTAATAGCCTTTCTTGTTCTGTCTTATCTATCATATGTTGCTGCCTCATTACTGTGCTATAAATATAAAGGAAATGTATTTAATTTATTGCATATATTTATATATAATTATATTTACTTGTTTTTCATGAATGTATATTACAATACAAAGAGCAATGTGTAACATTTTACCAGATTACACTTATTTACTTACATTTTTTCCCCCACTAAATAATGTTTTTTTTTCTAAATGTTTAGATTTTATAAATTATTGTGAACTCATAATTTTTTTACCATAACTTTTGCTGCTGAATCATCCACTAACCTAGTTTATAATAGTATTTTTCTCATAGATTATGATTATTTATTTTTTAATTTGTTATTTTTCTTTATAATGAAGTTGTCTATATTTAGTAGATTGTGTGTAATACACAAAAGAGTTGATGATCCGGTCAACACAAACTGAGGTATAGAAATGTAAAAAAAGTGTGCGGTCCGCTGGTATCGGATCGGTATCGGTATTATCCGATACTCACTACATTTGGTGTCGGATCATTATCGGTTCTGAAAAAATGGTATCCTGCCACCCCTAGTTAGCATTCCCATTCATCTCAATGGAAGTGGCTTGGCTAGTGTAGAACCCTCCACAAGTAAGCAATTTCACACTTTTAAGAGACCTCTGAACAGGAATCATGTGATATGCTACTTGCAAAAAACATTTTGTCAGAATACACTATCAACCAGCAGGGGCTAATGAGGCCATGCTATCTAGCCAAAAGAAAAGAAATGGGAAGAAAGGAAAGCCACATTCACAAACAAATGCTAGAAATAACAATTCACGCCCTAAATTCTCAATTTTGAGTTGTTGGGTTGACCTCTGACCTTGTTGAGTGCCCCTATGCTGCGGGAGGAGGCGTCGGTGAAGAGCTTGCTATGTAGCAGCATGACTCGGGCGATGAGGTAGAGTCTAAGGAACATGGGTACAGACAGCACCATGTCTAGATCTGCCTCCGCCTGCGAGGGAGCGTAGGAGAAGGCCAGCCGTGCCCGCCACATGAACTTGAAGTCCCCCGGCACCGGGTGAACCGCCGAAACGATCAGCTCCAGAGCGATAAGCAGCACTCGCTCTATGGTCATGGCGATCCGCCAGTCGTCCGCACCGTTGTCAATGACGAAGAGCTGAAGGGAAAAAGTCAGAATGGGAATGTTAAACGATGCAAATTGAGGGGAGTTTCCCAGCAAAGTTTCAATTTACATAATGTATATCAAATTTGCATTCAGTCTTTTAAAAGTGCTCGAGGGAACAAGGCAGTCCCTAGCTGCAACAATGACATAGCGCAAAGAAATAAAACCAAGCCACCATAAAAGCTTTATTAACTGTTCTTTTAATCTAACACCGTGTACAAATTAGATGCAATTGTGACGCAAATGTTAGCTTGAGTTTGTGTTCCCTTAGGAGTTTCTAATACATTTTGAGGTATGGCTGTGTGCAATATATGTTGAAAAAAAAAATAATGTACTCATAAATTGTAATTTTAAATCAAATGTATTCATAAATAAAAAAAACACTATTCTAAAAACCCAACAGAAATTCAAGGAGGAACCCGTGTCTAAAAATGCTAAATATCTTTTTGATTTTACGAAGGATAGGTAAATATTTAATTATATAGATATTTCTTATTTAATTATTTATAAGTAAACAAGTTACAATTTGGCTTAATATCTAAACATAACATAGCGACAGAAGATTTTGTCAGTCCTTTGCTTTCTGTTTATGCACTGGGTAGCCACATTAAAATCTCATTGGTCAAAAAGTCCTGCTCAACAAATTGTACCTGCATATCGAGCTTATAATCCTAAAACCAGAAAACAAATTTGCCTCACCATTTGTTCCCTTGAGAATTTATAACTTTTTTTCTCCATTTGAGGCATGCCTGTGTGTAATTTATACTGAACAAAACAGAAAATTACTCATAAACAATCATTTCAAATCAGAAATGTATTCATAAATCAAAAAGTGCTATTTAAAAAACCCATTAGAAATTCCAGAGAGAACCCAAGGCCCAAATAATGCAAATTCTCTTCCGGATTTTACGACCAAACAGCTCTATTAAATTTAAAATACATTCTGATCGACTAAAATGGTGTTGCTTCGCACAGTATTTTTGCTTTCAGCGTGGACAGACAAATTGCTTGTCACGTCGCGCCTCTTAAGACACATGAGTGCCTCGCAGCAAATTAAAGAGAGAAAAATAAAAATAAAAGTCCAGTTGCGCAACAACTCAAGACCATCCATTCATCACCCATTTAATCAAAAACTTCAATTACAAATTAATAATTCAGATTAGCTCATTACAACAACTAATAAATAGAGCTGCCGTTTGACTAACTGAATAAGTAAAGTGTGTTCTCAGATGCAGCACAGGAGGCAAAATGAGAGGGAAACAGATTGATGAGCGCCACAATGAGAACACGCTCAGATAGTAATTTTATCCTGCCAGGAACGCCAAACAAATAGAGCAATAAGCAAACAGAATTCCGCTGGCATAATGTGCACTGACAGTTTCCCAATGCAAATGTCAGGCGGTATATCAGCAGAGCCTAACGACGGAACGGGAAGCTAATTGTGCTGGCTGGTGGCGTTAGATGTGTTTAATGTTAATTGTAAGTGTTAGACTGGCGAGGTTTGTTTAATTGATAAGCAGAAGGCAAGCAGGGTTTTCCCCACTGAGACATACACACATCCACAGGAGGGCTGCAAATGATTATACAGGAATCCTGAGAATTCATGAATGAAGTCGTATAGCTCTTCGGCGATATATCGCGCACGCCTATATTCGTCGCGAGGTTGCGCAACAGGTCTTCCTGGCATCCAATGAAATTGCTTTGTTTGTCTAATTGCTCGTGCATGTCTGACTTGGTGTGTGCAAAGGGCACGGTGCATGTCGTATGGCTGTAAAATGCGCATGGTTTTTTTTTTTTTCTGGAAAAGCCAGCCTCATCATGGTGACTGTTGCCTAGGCGACAACATCAAAGACCAGCCAAGCTTAATTAGGGTCCCCTGGTGAGAGAGGGAGAGAATGACTGTGTGTTTGTGTGTGTATGTGAGCGCAAAAGAGAGAGAGCGTGAGGGAAGTGAGAGGGAGCGACATAGACAGGTGGTGGAAGGCAGGGAAAGAAGCCGAGAAAGGGAATGAATGTGTGGGAAAAATACGCATGTGTGGGTGGGTGGAAGGAGAATGAAAGAGAATGTGTGAGTGTGTGTATGAGAGCACACGTGAATCTGTGAGAGGCTTGTATGGATTGGTGTATGACTTATGAATAATGGTTGACTGATATGGGTTGTAATGACTGATACCATTGACATCTACGTGGACTGTGGCTGATTCAGGGTTGATTTATTGTAAATAAGCCAGGAGAATGAGATGGTAATACTGATGAAATGAAATAAACACTTATTTTACTCTGTATTAAAAAAAATATTTGAAGACAGATAAGATAGTGATTATTAAAGGTTAAAGGGTTAGCTCACCCAAAAATGAAAATTAGCCCACAAATTACTCACCCTCAAGTCATCCTAGGTGTACCACTTTTTTTTATGGATGGGCACTTTTTATTTAACTTCTTTAGGACTGATGCATGCAACACCCGCTGAGTGGCATTAATCAGCTTGAAAGATCACAGACAATTTTTTATATAACTCCGACTGGATTCGTCTGAATGAAGAAAGTCATATACACCTAGGATGACTTGAGGGTGAGTAATTTGTGGGCAAATTTTGGGGTGAACTAACCCTTTAAGTGTTTAAACATTTTATGAATATTAAATTAATCAAATCAGCACCTTTTCAGAATATTTTTGCAAAATTCACTATAGGTATTTGAAAATATTATTTTTAGGGTTTTTAATATATAAACATTTAATAAACATTAAATTGATGAAACACTTAATGCACACAAAAAATGTTTATTATAGTGTTAATTTTGTAAGCTATTTTCATTTTAGTCTTAGTCTAAGTCCCGTTTTAAAATGTCCTTGTTAGTTTTTATCATATTTAGTCAACCTTATCCTATTTGGTTTTAGTCAAGTTTTAGGCGAATAAAAGTCTCAACATTTTAGTCTAGTTTTAATTCAAGAAAACCTGAAGTATTTTAGTCTAGTTTTAGTCAATGAAATCTTAGTCACATTTTCATCATTCTGTATAATGGTATAACTGATAAAAAAAATTTTTTGCTCAGAATTATAATCGTAATGATTGTTGTCATTTGAGAAATTTACTTTTGCATTTCAGGTATTGCACTTTCACCAGTAAGCACAAATCAATAGAATGTGGACACATACATGGTGTATTTATTTTACCTCATCTAGTGTACTGATTTATTATAGGAATTTTATTATATAAATTAATACCAAAGACTTATGCAATCTCCCTGTCTACATTATGAAAACAGCTAAAACAAACAAAAAAATATTATAACAGTGAAATTCCTAGTAATTCCAAATTGCAATAGCTTATTTCTCTATTCAAACAACAGCAGTTGAGTAAGTGCATTTATTCAGCGATCACAATCGCAAACAATACAGTCGAGATCTCATGACAGAACACAGACCTGCTGAATGACGCTTTCCAGCTTGTGTTTTCAGATCATCGGTGGCGGCACTTCCGCAATGAGGAGCGAGCGCGTGCCCATGGTTACCAGATTGCTTAAAATAAGCGAAACACCGGGCAGAAAATTTATCCATAGCGTGGGTATGTATGTAAATGTATCAAATGTATACATAGCATATCCATAGCGAAGCTCTGATTCGGGAATTTGAGCTCCTGATATCTGCCAACCGCACTCATGAAAGCTCACGTAGTAGAGGCATGTAGAGCAGTCCGCAATAACATTTTGTCTCCTTTTTTTTTACGAAAATAAAAATAAGTTTTTGGTAAAGTTTTTTATTTTTTTGAACATATTTTAGTCTCGTCTTATTTCGTCAACGAAATTGCATGTTGATATAGTCATAGTTATCGTTTACTGACCTTATTATCGTCTCGTCTAAGTCATGGGAAAAAAGCTCATCAACGAACATTTTTCGTCATAGTCTTTGTTAATGAAATGTCAATTAATCAATTATTGATTAAATCTAACATTTTTACATAATATTTAAACAAAATCTCTAAATATACTTGTAAAAGATCATAATTATTAAATATTTTATGAACCTAAAATTTTTCAAATCAACACTGAATATTTTCTCAAAACTCACTAAAAATATTTCAAACAGATAAAGTTTATTAAATGTTAAAATGTTTAAACATGTCATAAATATAAAATAATAAATAAACAATAATTAATAAAATTAATGTTTAGTCAAGTTAAGCTCAACATAATATCTGAAAACAGATCATGTTTATTAAATGTTAAAATGTTTAAACATTAAATGAATAATATATAATTAATAAATAAACCAATGTTTAGTCATGTTACCCAACATTTCTCAAAAATCAGCTCTAAATGCCCAAATATCAGTTCACAACAACCAAATATTGGCTCAAAACAGCCAAATATCATTCTATATAGCTGTCTATTACTACTTATGGCTGCTTCCGTAATTTCAAATATTTCCTGAAAATCATCACAATCTTTATCAGCATAAAATGGTTCTTATTTCTGTGAGCTGTGCATTTAAGAGTAATCGTGGGAATGTTCCATGTAACTTTGAGGACAAAAAATAAATTAAAAGCATTAAAATCTTACTTTTCTCCCTCATCATCTCTTCCTTTCCTCCTCTGCACGTTACTCCTAATTCATCTCTCCGCTACCTCGCGGTTCTTTTTCGGGCCAAATCGCCACCAGGATACGCTGAATAATTAAATTCCATTAGAGAAGGTAATCTGTCAACATGAGTGACTGAACCGAGCTGCCTCCCTAAACCCATCAGAGAGAGAGAGAAACCCAGAACCTCCCAATAAATTAGGGCCAGAGCCAATTAGGAAAAATTAGGAAAGGAAGGAAGGATGAATAGGAGAGCAGACAGCAAAATGAAAGACGAGAGAAAGAGAAAAATGCAGAGGTTAGGAAAAACGGGACAGTCCAAGAGGGAGACGGCGGTTGAAAGAGGAGAGAGAGGGGAAGAGTGAAGCAGAGCATGAATAATAATGTCTGTTTTGTTGTTTTGCCCTGTCAGAGATGAACACCTCTGTTATGATAATGGAATTATAAGTCACACACATACACACTGCGCATAAACAAACGCTTACACACATACTAATTCAGATCACCTCACTTCCTCATAATCACAAGTCCAGGCAAACATTGTGCCATTTTTATCCTGTCTTTTATCATTTTTGCTCGTCAGATTATATGATATGACTACAGTGAGATCTTAAGTAAAAGTGAAGGCAGACATCAACTGTCTTTACGTCAGAATATATGATGTACAGTTCTGCAGACTTTTCTCAAAACTGACAGCTTTGACTGGGCAGTTTCAGTCCATTCTGACATCCTTACTTACATACAAAAAACTCAGATGGTACCATACAAACCCTGGCAAACCCTTAATTACCTTGTATATATTTACCTTGTTGGGTATATTTGACATAGAAATGAGTGAAACAAGTAAACTCAAGGTTTTGATTGTATGATACACTATCATAAGTGTATAATATCAGTATCAAAATGTGAGGGAAATGTTTATTAACAATTATTTGTTGTTGTTACCTACAACTAAAACTATTACAAATAAAAAAAAAAGCTCATTAATATAAATAATTCTGAAATAAAATAAAATGTGACCCTGGACCACAAAACCAGTGTTAAGTCACACAGGTATATTTGTAGCAATAGCCAAAAAAACATTGTATGGGTCAAAATAATCGCTGGCTACGGACTTCATTTGGACGGCTTTAAAGCCGATTTTCTCAGTATTTGGATTTTTTGCACCAGACTGCAGATTTACAAATAGTTGTATCTCGCCCAAATATTATCCTGTCCCAACAAACCATACATCAATGAGAAGCTTATTTATTCAGCTTTCAGATGATGTATAAATCTCAATTTTTTTGTGGTCACAAATATAAATAATAGATGAAAAACTAACTAACCTAACATTAACCCTAACTGAAATAAGTTCAAGTTGAAGTACTAAAATGACTAAAACCAAAACTGAAAAAAATGTAAAGCTAAATTGAAATAGTAATAAAAATTACTAAAAGTTGAAAAGTGAAAATTTAAAAATAAACCTAATTCAAAACATTAATAAATACTATAAAGCATATAAATAACACAAAAAGTATGTTAATAACCTTAAAGGGATAGTTCACCCAAAAATGAAAATTCTCCAGACTGCAGATTTACAAATAGTTGTATCTCGCCCAAATATTATCCTATCCCAACAAACCATACATCAATGAGAAGCTTATTTATTCAGCTTTTTCAAAATTGACCCTTATGACTGGTTTTGTGGTCACAAATATAAATAATAGATGAAAAACTAACTAACCTAACATTAACCCTAACTGAAATAAGTTCAAGTTGAAGTACTAAAATGACTAAAACCAAAACTGAAAAAAATGTAAAGCTAAATTGAAATAGTAATAAAAATTACTAAAAGTTGAAAAGTGAAAATTTAAAAATAAACCTAATTCAAAACATTAATAAATACTATAAAGCATATAAATAACACAAAAAGTATGTTAATAACCTTAAAGGGATAGTTCACCCAAAAATGAAAATTCTATCATTAATTACTTACCTCATGTCGTTCCAAACCCATAAGACCTTCGTTCATCTTCAGAACACAAATTAAGATATTTTTGATGAAATCCAAGCTCTTTCTGACCCTGCATAGACAGCAACTGAAGATGAACGAAGGTCTTACAGGTTTGGAACAACATAAGGGTTAGTAATTAATGACAGAATTTTCATTTTTGGGTGAACTATCCCATTAATAACTTCTGTGATGATGCAAACACAAGGCAGCTACACTTCCTGTTAAACAGTTTTTTTTTACCTATTTACCCTATGCACCACAGAATCTGCTGAGCCAAAACCATTAAAACAATACATACATATACACACACACACACCAAGTACATGATCTGGGTAAAAACCAAGTGTAAATAATAAAGGTCCATAGATAAGAAAAAAAATCAACTGGCTTAAGACGACGTAGGAAAAGTCAAGAGAACAGCAGGTAACTCCAATCAACTCAGATTACCACTGAGGCAGGCCCAAAATACCCTACACTGCGGGATACAGACACACAGGCTAAATAAGCGGGGAAATCTGCCTGCGGTGCTTTTAAAAGCAGCTTGGAATTCCCTGTTTAAAATAAATACATTTATACGCACACTTTCTCTCTCGCACATACGCACAACCTCCCATGTGTGTAGCCAGTAGCAAAAACAGCAGGAAAGCTCTGTAGTTTCCACCAAGCTACAACTCTCACACAATGAACCTGAGAGACGGGATGTGCTTTCGCAATGTTCTGGAAACGTTCTTCTGTCGTTCCGTTGTCAGCACCACCCATACTGTCAGTTAAAAGCCTTACTTGTGCATTAGCTCCTTCATGTCAGAGCAGAGGAGCTGTACTGCGTGGTTAATACTACAGTAACCTCTCAGCTCTAAGTACAGGACTGTCACTGACACCTCATTCCATCTCCAGAACCCTGAGGTGATCTCCTCTACATTAGCATTCTGCTTACGCTTTGCTAACCTATGCTTTTTCTTCAACATCCAGCTCAACATTTTGCTGCTTCCTTTTACATTTTTTGTATTGTAACCGGAGAGTTTACAAATTTCATGGGTTTTTATTTTTGTCAACATCAAGATTTTATGGGATAATTTATAGAGTAGTAAAGGGGCTAGTTATCACACAGGGAAGTGATATCTCAGTACTTCTTGAGCACTCGTGGCTCGGATTTAGCACTGTATTACTGGAGTCCAGTGCTTCAGATTCACACAGGATGTGAGACAGTGTGTGTCACGCCCCTGGACTTTTGTGTTGTGTTTTCCCTTCCCAGGTGTGCCGTGTTCCCTTTAATTAGTCATTCCTTGCACCTGTGTTTTCCCAATCACCCAGTGTTTAAAAGCCCCAGTCCTTTCAGTTAGTGTTTGTCGGTCGCCAAACGTCATTCCTTGTGTTCCAGTGTCTCCTACGTTCCCCGTGTGATCATTAAAGACTGTGAATTGAAGATATCTCCGTGTTTCCTCGTTCCTCCTATCCCATTAATAACTTCTGTGATGATGCAAACACAAGGCAGCTACACTTCCTGTTAAACAGTTTTTTTTTACCTATTTACCCTATGCACCACAGAATCTGCTGAGCCAAAACCATTAAAACAATACATACATATACACACACACACACCAAGTACATGATCTGGGTAAAAACCAAGTGTAAATAATAAAGGTCCATAGATAAGAAAAAAAATCAACTGGCTTAAGACGACGTAGGAAAAGTCAAGAGAACAGCAGGTAACTCCAATCAACTCAGATTACCACTGAGGCAGGCCCAAAATACCCTACACTGCGGGATACAGACACACAGGCTAAATAAGCGGGGAAATCTGCCTGCGGTGCTTTTAAAAGCAGCTTGGAATTCCCTGTTTAAAATAAATACATTTATACGCACACTTTCTCTCTCGCACATACGCACAACCTCCCATGTGTGTAGCCAGTAGCAAAAACAGCAGGAAAGCTCTGTAGTTTCCACCAAGCTACAACTCTCACACAATGAACCTGAGAGACGGGATGTGCTTTCGCAATGTTCTGGAAACGTTCTTCTGTCGTTCCGTTGTCAGCACCACCCATACTGTCAGTTAAAAGCCTTACTTGTGCATTAGCTCCTTCATGTCAGAGCAGAGGAGCTGTACTGCGTGGTTAATACTACAGTAACCTCTCAGCTCTAAGTACAGGACTGTCACTGACACCTCATTCCATCTCCAGAACCCTGAGGTGATCTCCTCTACATTAGCATTCTGCTTACGCTTTGCTAACCTATGCTTTTTCTTCAACATCCAGCTCAACATTTTGCTGCTTCCTTTTACATTTTTTGTATTGTAACCGGAGAGTTTACAAATTTCATGGGTTTTTATTTTTGTCAACATCAAGATTTTATGGGATAATTTATAGAGTAGTAAAGGGGCTAGTTATCACACAGGGAAGTGATATCTCAGTACTTCTTGAGCACTCGTGGCTCGGATTTAGCACTGTATTACTGGAGTCCAGTGCTTCAGATTCACACAGGATGTGAGACAGTGTGTGTCACGCCCCTGGACTTTTGTGTTGTGTTTTCCCTTCCCAGGTGTGCCGTGTTCCCTTTAATTAGTCATTCCTTGCACCTGTGTTTTCCCAATCACCCAGTGTTTAAAAGCCCCAGTCCTTTCAGTTAGTGTTTGTCGGTCGCCAAACGTCATTCCTTGTGTTCCAGTGTCTCCTACGTTCCCCGTGTGATCATTAAAGACTGTGAATTGAAGATATCTCCGTGTTTCCTCGTTCCTCGCTCCTTGCCTCCCGAGAAGTGTGACAGTGTGCAATAGAATGAAACAACAGTTTTACAAACTCCTGTCAACACTGCAATGCAATGCTATGCAATTAATGAACTATATTATTTTTTATATAATATAGCAGTGCAATAATGATAATTTTGTGTAAACTGTAAACAATTAATAAAAAATAATAGCACCTGCAATAATGACACAGCCACACAATAACAGAGGTATATTGTGATACTAATTGGTATCTTGATAATTTAGCTGGTACTGTGAGACACAAAACAAATGTAAATGACAACCCTAGTTTTTAGGAAAAGGGTATTTTTCATTAATTTCATGTCAAGATCATTTTAACGTCATAAATGTTAAATCGGGACATGTTTTTAATTTATGTAAATTTTATTGAATAAAATGTTACATTTTTAATTGTATTTTTAAATGTTACAGTACGGTTTAAATTTGCTGAATGTTTTTAATAGGCAGTTTAATGGCAGGTACCCTTGTTACAACTTAGCCCATATAGGATAATGCTATTGGGGCATGTTGTCACATTATATAAACTGTATCTTTTTTCCTGGTCAGCAACAGTGACAATGTTCAATAGACTCTAAGACGTATGTACATAGGGATACTGGGTTTATAAATAACCCTATCCTGAGAACTATTAACTGAAGTAAATAATATGGCAACCTGAGTCTTCATTATATATATACAAACAAAACTGTAAAAAAAAAAAAGTACAGCATGTCATACAGTCATACTTCAATAGGACAAGGTTTAACATGTCAACTATCAAACTTCAGTTGCTGTGTAATAATTTTATTAGCTCTAAAAAGGGAAATATTTATGATGAATTATAACTGGTTATGATTCATAATAAATATTTAGATTATATCTTCGAATTAACTGTAGCAGAATCAATATTACAATTATTTGATCTGTCCGTCCACCGAGCAGACAATATAATCATTTATCAATTCAAGGAATGTTTATTTTCCTGGCCACGGAAGCAATAAACTGTCCTTCTTTGTGCAGTGCTAGCAGTAATTTAGCAAAATGTAGCAAGGGTTCACACATTCATTGACTTCGAATTGTGAGCAGCAAACAGAGACAATCCGTTGTGAATATAAGGGATTTAATAAATGAAACTATATCTAACATATAACTAACTAAAACATATATACACAGAATGAAACAAAGTAAGGAAAAGAGAGAGAATAGAAAAGAATGGCAGTATTTCACATCACTTAACCACAACCATGGAAAATCATCAAAGAATCCAAAAAGCACCTTAAAAGGGACTGAGATTTAAACACGCATCGGAATAATTTGAAGCGGTTACTTGCATTGGTTTCGATTGCTGAAAAAGAGTCCGGATGCGGTAGATAACGGAGCTCTTTTGATGAGTTCGTGAGGAGTCAGCTGGAAGTTTTTACTTCTGGGAAAGCTCATCATAAAAACCACTCAAGCAAAACATTTCTAGAATCAGTCCAACCTTGAGCTAAAGATAATTATAAAATTGGCTTCAAGTAATACTGGTGATTCACCAAACTCTTTAATGGGTCTTAGCTAAAGCTGTACAGCCATGAATCATTTTTAATATGGCTCTACAGGAGCCAAGCAGTTCGCAAACTTTAGCCAAGGATGAAGCTTGTTGGCTCTCAGGAAGAGATGCACTCACATTAACACGTACACCTGAGTTCAAACGCTACCTTAGAGGCACTTTCAACCATACGGGCAAAGTGGATTTTGACTGAACCGAAAATAAAAATTGGTTCCATTGAGATTCACAGGACTTGAAAAGGATAGCTCCCCCCCCCCCAAAAAAAAAATCTCCAACCTTTACTTTCCCCCCCTTTCAAAATCTTTTTGCTTTCCTCAGGTTGCCATGGCGCAGCAGGGGACTCAGGAGGCCATGGCGGATCCTCCGTGACCTTAGCCGGCTTGGCCACCGGAAAGGAAAGCCCCCCCCCCCCCAAAAAAAAAATCTGTCATCATTTACTTGCCCTCATTTCAAAATCTGTATGACTTTCTTTCTTCTGTAGAAAAAAAAAGATATTTAGAAAAATATCTCAGTGGGTTTTTAATGAATGTCAATGGAGTCAAGTGTTGTTTGTTTTGGACCCCACTGACTTTCATTGTCTTGGCAAAAACAGTAGAAACATTGGTAACACTTTACAATAACAGTACATGAATTATCATGTACTAATACCTGAATTAATAATTACTTGACTATGAACTAATGATGAGTTAAGATATGTATTAATCAAGAACTAATGGAGCACTAACTTAACTACGACATGAGTCATATGAACTACTGCATGAATAACACTACC
>NW_015505190.1:924814-931134 GCF_001515645.1 Sinocyclocheilus grahami | reverse complement strand
AGTATTCATCAAAATGAATTAAAACAGTGAAATGCAAACTCAGAATATGATGCAAACCTGCAATAATTAAATATGTAAAATAACAGCAAATGTATCTAATCCCATTTTATTAACCAATATCTTTGCTGCTGACCTTTGATGATCCAGTTCAACCATACTAATAAGCAAAAATGACTTTAGATAAACTAACAATTGTGCTTTGTTTTTTTATTACGATTAGCCTACTTTAAGATACTCACCCGCACTTAAAAAAAGCACAGAAATGAAAAGGTAAAACACTTTTATTTAACAAAGCTTTTAAATATCAGTGCACCTTAACCCAAGAGGCATAAGTTGTATATTACTTGTATTTTACTTTACATAAAATTCAACATAAAATTTAAAGATATTACATAAAAATGTAAAAATGAATGTTCGCTAGGGGAAGTCATGGCCTAATGGTTAGAGAGTCGGACTCGTAACCCAAAGGTTGCGGGTTCGAGTCTCGTACTGGCAGGGATTGTAGGTGGGGGGATGAGTTAGGTTAAACATAAATATTGACAACTGCACTTGGCAAATTTATAAACAATTTTACATTGTGCCATTTTCATACATCTTGCTTCTAGAGCATGTTTGATTTAGTTTACCCCAAAGTGTTAATTAATACATTAACTAACATGCAGGAACTAACATGTAATTAAGGTAGTGTTATTCATGCAGTAGTTCATATGACTCATGTCGTAGTTAAGTTAGTTCTTCATTAGTTCTTGATTAATACACATCTTAACTCATCATTAGTTCATAGTCAAGTAATTATTAATTCAGGTATTAGTACATGATAATTCATGTACTGTTATTGTAAAGTGTTACCGAAACATTCTTTAAAAGGGTCATATGACGTTGCTAAAAAGAACATTATGTTATGTATTTGGTGTAATGAAATGTGTTCATGCGGTTTAAGGTAAAAAAAAACACATTATTTTCCATATAATGTACATTATTGTTGCTCCTCTATGCCACGCCTTTCTGAAACGTGTAGATTTTTACAAAGCTCATCGTTCTGAAAAGCGAGGTGTACGCTGATTGGCCAGCTATCCAGTGCGTTGTGATTGGCTGAATACCTCAAGCATGTGACGGAAATGTTACGCCCCTTACCATACTGTGATGCCATGTCCCGGCGCGATGAGACAACACCATTAAAACCCATTACAAACGAGGCATTTGTTGCATCCAGTGGGGACATAATTACTGATTATAATGACTTATACTGTCTTTCTACGCGTTGTGTTGCGTATCGCGCTGCATAAACATAAAACCATGTCTGCATTTGTGATCGGAGAAACGACAAACAACAAGCGCTACTCTACACTGCTCAAAACTCGCATCTGAATCGTCAGTGGCAAATTCTTTAAATATAAAAAACTTACTTACAGGCTGTGAGTCAGAAGCGCCAGACTGTCCTTGCAAAGTTGGAACTGCCCCACTTTATAGAAACAGCCTTTGTGCACAGATGCATTGTATGCTACACTGCAGGTTCAGGAAATAGTCCTCCATAAAATGCGCTGCACACATCTGAATATTTGGGTTGAACTGTTCCGGAACAGTGTTGTAAATACAACTTAACCACTGATTTCTAGTTGTGTCCTCTTTTGGAAGGCCAAACAAAGTAGTTTCGCTTTCACTATGCATCACACACGATGGGCTTGAGTGAGCGGCAGCCGGCGGGCTTGAGTGAAGAACGGCCGGCGGATTCGACAAAGGAGCGGCCGGCGGCCTTGCGCCCCTTTCACAACGAAACACACAGCGTCACACACGGCAGGCTAGAGTGAGCGGCAGCTGGCAGGCTTGAGTGAAGAACGGCCGGCGGATTCGACGAAGGAGCGGCCAGCGGGCTTGCGGCAACCACATGTGATGACCCCGGGCTGGACTCCGCTTCGTCCACGGTGAAAGCCGATCCAGCGATTCACAGCGCGACATTGATATATTTCCTCAGCGACCAGCACGGATCAGCTCTAGGCATGACAAAGCGGATACCGTCCTCTTTTGGAAGGCTAAACAAAATAGTTTCGCTTTCACAACGAAACACACAGCGTCTCCACGACATGGCGGTGGCGGCAACAACAATACTACAGTGAGAATAAAAGTTACGCTTTCTTTCTTTGCATGAACATTTGGGCGGTGTTATGCAAATCTTCCCACATCGTGAGGTAGACATGTGGGGGCGTATTTAAACGAGGCGTTTTAGGAGGGCGTGGACAAGTCTTAACTTTTATAAAGAATATCTCTTTGGGTTTGAGACTTTAGTCTTTGCAACTGTAGTGATCTTATCTATGCACGAACAGCTTGTAACACTCCAAAAAGAAAGAAAAATTTGAAATTAAAATATCTTCTTTGCATTCCACACAAGAAAGTAAGTCATGCAGTTTTGGAACAACATTAAATAATTTTTATTTTTAGATGAACTATTCCTTTAAGGTGTCAGATAATTTATCAATATACCATCTTAAATTGCTACCTTTGTAAATTTGGGAATGAAGTAGGAACAGTCATTCCAGTCTCATTCCTCTCTGTCTCTCTCCTCAAAAACATCCCTAATCAACACCTACTCACATCATGTTTTTATCTCCTTTAAACCATGTCGATACACAAAAACACAAAAACACACATACACACACAGATAATCTCTGTCCAGGAAAGAGCTGCCAAAGTCTGACTCACACACAGGAAGAGAGTCTCATCACCACGGAAACACTTGCATAACGCCGAGCGTACATGAGAAACTTCTCAATCCAGCGAAATGAATGAAACACAGTCTGCACCTTTACACAACCACACACGTATTGGCCTGAAACTGGAAATTGGCTGTATATCTGTGCGTGTGCTCGACAGCAGCAGCTTAAAAGAGCCTGAAGCAGACAAATAATTCACAGACTCACAGACAGAGGGGGCAAGGGAAGGTTGAATGAATGTAAAAATACAAGCAGAGAGAGAGAACAAGCAACTCAACATGCATCTAACGGGGGAAGAGTGAGGAAAACCGTAGGAGATAAAAAAAAATAACATGGAGTGAGAGAAAGCATACAATGAACTGATTTTAACAGAGAGAGAGAGAAGAATGGGCATAATTTGATAGAGGAAGGAGTGTTAGACAGAGAAAGAGTGATGGCGCAAATTACAAAGTGAGAGGAATACACAGAGATGAAGTGAAAACAAGGGAGAACATGCTGTTTGCATGTATGAGCTTGTAATATTCTGTTGAATAAATGTGTGAACTGATTTCACCCTATAAATAAAACACGCACACGTGGTAGTCCCTAAAAAAATCAACAAACAAATACATACATGTAGGGTATCAGACCGATTCAGAAAATGTAAGATTCGATCAGATTGGTGTTGAACAACCCAAAGAGCTGAATTCCACAAAGAGGCCCAAGACAACGTCATAAATCTGTCCACGATACCCTGGCACCACGAGTCTGAAGCAAGTCCACCAAATAGCAGCTTTGAGCAGCTCACAGCATTAAAACAAAAGAACATTTATTGACAATTCCAAGGAGATTGTCAAATTTGGGGCAAGTAACCAAGATTAATGGTCAAAGACACAGCAAGTCATGACCATCACATGAGGAAAATCATTAGTAGAAACTGTGGTGGGTGGTTTCCCCCACCTAGAGGACAAGAACCAGACTGAGATTCCTTAGGAGACCTTTTAACCTCTCTGGTCTTCACAGAACATGCCCTTATGTTCACAGAATGGCACAGAAACTGTCTTTTACAAATGTAGATGCACCAAAATGAACTCAAAAGGACTTATAAACTAATATCAGTCCATTGCTTAACTCCATATCATGTATGTAACCCACACATTTGACTATCATGTTCTAATCACTTATTGTGTATGTCTTTTTAATAACTATTGAATAGCTTAAGGGTTCATATTCATGTTTAGTATGTGTGTGTTTGAATATACTTGCTTGAAACGTTTCTTCCAATCAATTCCAATGTCCAAAATGATACTCTGCAAGAGCGGGAAAATTCAGACCATGTGACTGATTGATGAATTGGGAGGCACTTGCATAACGCCGAGCGTACATGAGAAACTTCTCAATCCAGCGAAATGAATGAAACACAGTCTGCACCTTTACACAACCACACACGTATTGGCCTGAAACTGGAAATTGGCTGTATATCTGTGCGTGTGCTCGACAGCAGCAGCTTAAAAGAGCCTGAAGCAGACAAATAATTCACAGACTCACAGACAGAGGGGGCAAGGGAAGGTTGAATGAATGTAAAAATACAAGCAGAGAGAGAGAACAAGCAACTCAACATGCATCTAACGGGGGAAGAGTGAGGAAAACCGTAGGAGATAAAAAAAATAACATGGAGTGAGAGAAAGCATACAATGAACTGATTTTAACAGAGAGAGAGAGAAGAATGGGCATAATTTGATAGAGGAAGGAGTGTTAGACAGAGAAAGAGTGATGGCGCAAATTACAAAGTGAGAGGAATACACAGAGATGAAGTGAAAACAAGGGAGAACATGCTGTTTGCATGTATGAGCTTGTAATATTCTGTTGAATAAATGTGTGAACTGATTTCACCCTATAAATAAAACACACACACGTGGTAGTCCCTAAAAAAATCAACAAACAAATACATACATGTAGGGTATCAGACCGATTCAGAAAATGTAAGATTCGATCAGATTGGTGTTGAACAACCCAAAGAGCTGAATTCCACAAAGAGGCCCAAGACAACGTCATAAATCTGTCCACGATACCCTGGCACCACGAGTCTGAAGCAAGTCCACCAAATAGCAGCTTTGAGCAGCTCACAGCATTAAAACAAAAGAACATTTATTGACAATTCCAAGGAGATTGTCAAATTTGGGGCAAGTAACCAAGATTAATGGTCAAAGACACAGCAAGTCATGACCATCACATGAGGAAAATCATTAGTAGAAACTGTGGTGGGTGGTTTCCCCCACCTAGAGGACAAGAACCAGACTGAGATTCCTTAGGAGACCTTTTAACCTCTCTGGTCTTCACAGAACATGCCCTTATGTTCACAGAATGGCACAGAAACTGTCTTTTACAAATGTAGATGCACCAAAATGAACTCAAAAGGACTTATAAACTAATATCAGTCCATTGCTTAACTCCATATCATGTATGTAACCCACACATTTGACTATCATGTTCTAATCACTTATTGTGTATGTCTTTTTAATAACTATTGAATAGCTTAAGAGTTCATATTCATGTTTAGTATGTGTGTGTTTGAATATACTTGCTTGAAACGTTTCTTCCAATCAATTCCAATGTCCAAAATGATACTCTGCAAGAGCGGGAAAATTCAGACCATGTGACTGATTGATGAATTGGGAGGAGAAACATACAACACCCCGAGCAAAGACAATACCTAATTGGTCAATGCACCATTTGGGATGTGGCCAACAACCCAGTTTAAATACTCAGGACACCATCAAATTATGCTTTTAGTCATCACTTTTAGCCATGCGGCTTTTCAGCTTTTCGCTTCTAGCTTTTTAGTCATGCTTTTTTTTTTTAGATTTAGCTTTTTAACCTCCTGGGGTCGACAGTTCTGCCAGCAGAACTTTTTGCAGATTTGAATGATGACAGCGAAAAGAACTAAAATGCTCCTTCATACTTGACCGTACATATAAGAGTAATACAGCATTTAAATCTGTAAAGGGTCTACTTTTATTTGTGTACACTCACAATATCAACAAAACATTGTGCTTTTGCAAAATAAAGAAAATAAACACGGTGTGCTTTTAGCCGTCTCATTCTCCGCGCATATCTGTCACTAAAATGAACTGAAACTCAGCCAATATTTGACACACACACATGACAGATATACAGTGGGTACGGAAAGTATTCAGACCCCCTTAAATTTTTCACTCTTTGTTATATTGCAGCCATTTGCTAAAATCATTTAAGTTAATTTTTTTCCCTCATTAATGTACACACAGCACCCCATATTGACAGAAAAACACAGAATTGTTGACATTTTTGCAGATTTATTAAAAAAGAAAAACTGAAATATCACATGGTCCTAAGTATTCAGACCCTTTGCTGTGACACTCATATATTTAACTCAGGTGCTGTCCATTTCTTCTGATCATCCTTGAGATGGTTCTACACCTTCATTTGAGTCCAGCTGTGTTTGATTATACTGATTGGACTTGATTAGGAAAGCCACACACCTGTCTATATAAGACCTTACAGCTCACAGTGCATGTCAAAGCAAATGAGAATCATGAGGTCAAAAGAACTGCCTGAAGAGCTCAGAGACAGAAATGTGGCAAGGCACAGATC
>NW_015505190.1:921600-924050 GCF_001515645.1 Sinocyclocheilus grahami | reverse complement strand
CTGAATACTTAGGACCATGTGATATTTCAGTTTTTCTTTTTTAATAAATCTGCAAAAATGTCAACAATTCTGTGTTTTTCTGTCAATATGGGGTGCTGTGCGTACATTAATGAGGAAAAAAAAAATAACTGAAATGATTTTAGCAAATGGCTGCAATATAACAAAGAGTGAAAAATTTAAGGGGGTCTGAATACATTCCGTACCCACTGTATCTATAGAAAGCTTAACATGTCTACTTTTAAACGAAGTATTAAAATTTCCAAACAATGATTCCTGACTAAATGTATAATCAAGTGAAACATTATGAAGATTCATACACTGCATACAGTATATGTCTCACAACGCCAGGAAGTTTTTTATGTTCTATAAAATGGAGACAGCAACGATATAACAGTAATGTGAGTTATAATGTTAATATGTTGAATGTTTTATACTCTGTCATTGGCGTTCGCGATCGTCTTCTGGTAATTTCTAACAACGGTTTAAATTTTCGTTTAGGACTGTGGCTCCATCACTGGCATAATTGCACAAGAACGTGTCGTTCAGTTTTGAGTTCACTGGAAAATCATACTGAGTAAGTGCACAGTATAGTAATTGTACTTTTATTATGCCTAGACTATATGGTAATATTATTTGTGGTTGATAGTGTTAAAATGTAGTTTCTTTGTTATTGGCAATCTGTTTTCTCAAGTATGCATACTATACTAAGGTACTGTGGGGAAAAAATGCTTATAATTGTTTAGAAAATTATTTTAGGACTGTATACACCACCCTTGCCTTCACCTGCATCTCTCACAGTAAAGGGACGCTCATTCAGTTTTCAACTCCATTCAGAATCTTAGAGTAAGTGTGCATTCACTTAATTGTGTTCGATAAATTAGTACTAGTATCAGTGAACATCATAATAATGTTAATAATGTAGTTTGTGTAAACAGTATGCCAGTATGCTTATTTCAGATGTGAGAATAACAGTGTAAAAGAACCTGTTGCAAAGAGAGCCAAAGCAAAGCAGCCCACTTGGTCATGGAAATTTTTCCTCATTAATGTACACACATCACCCCATATTGACAGAAAAACACAGAATTGTTGACATTTTTGCAGATTTATTAAAGAAAAACTGAAATATCACATGGTCCTAAGTATTCCGACCCTTTGCTGTGACACTCATATATTTAACTCATGTGCTGTCCATTTCTTCTGATCATCCTTGAGATGGTTCTACACCTTCATTTGAGTCTAGCTGTGTTTGATTATACTGATTGGACTTGATTTGGAAAGCCACACACCTGTCTATATAAGACCTTACATCTCACAGTGCATGTCAGAGCAAATGAGAATTATGAGGTCAAAGGAACTGCCTGAAGAGCTCAGAGACAGAATTGTGGCAAGGCACAGATCTGGCCAAGGTTACAAAAAAATTTCTGCTGCACTTAAGGTTCCCAAGAGCACAGTGGCCTCCATTCCTTAAATGGAAGACGTTTGGGATGACCAGAACCCTTCCTAGAGCTGGCTGTCCGGCCAAACTGAGCTATCGGGGGGGAAGAGCCTTGGTGAGAGAGGTAAAGAAGAACCCAAAGATCAGTGTGGCTGAGCTCCAGAGATGCAGTCGGGAGATGGGAGAAAGTTTTAGAAAGTCAACCATCACTGCAGCCCTCCACCAGTCGGGGCTTTATGGCAGAGTGGCCCGACGGAAGCCTCTCCTCAGTGCAAGACACATGAAAGCCCGCATGGAGTTGTGAGATGGTGAGAAATAAGATTCTCTGGTCGGATGAGGCCAAGATAGAACTTTTTGGCCTTAATTCTAAGCGGTATGTGTGGAGAAAACCAGGCACTGCTCATCACCTGTCCAATACAGTCCCAACAGTGAAGCATGGTGGTGGCAGCATCATGCTGTGGGGGTGTTTTTCAGCTGCAGGGACAGGACGACTGGTTGCAATCGAGGGAAAGATGAATGCGGCCAAGTACAGGGATATCCTGGACGAAAACCTTCTCCAGAGTGCTCGGGACCTCAGACTGGGCCGAAGGTTTACTTTCCATCAAGACAATGACCCTAAGCACACAGCTAAAATAATGAAGGAGTGGCTTCACAACAACTCTGTGACTGTTCTTGAATGGCCCAGCCAGAGCCCTGACTTAAACCCAATTGAGCCTCTCTGGAGAGACCTAAAAATGGCTGTCCACCCACGTTTACCATCCAACCTGACAGAATTGGAGAGGCTCTGCAAGGAGGAATGGCAGAGGATCCCCAAATCCAGGTGTGAAAAACTTGTTGCATCTTTCCCAAAAAGACTCATGGCTGTATTAGATAAAAAGGGTGCTTCTACTAAATACTGAGCAAAGGGTCTGAATACTTAGGACCATGTGATATTTCAGTTTTTCTTTTTTAATAAATCTGCAAAAATGTCAACAATTCTGTGTTTTTCTGTCAATATGGGGTGCTGTGCGTACAT
>NW_015505190.1:844041-921474 GCF_001515645.1 Sinocyclocheilus grahami | reverse complement strand
ACATATTTTACTAGTTACTTTTTCCAAACCATGATTCCTGACTAAATGTATAATCAAGTGAAACATTATGAAGATTCATACACTGCATACAGTATATGTCTCACAACGCCAGGAAGTTTTTTATGTTCTATAAAATGGAGACAGCAACGATATAACAGTAATGTGAGTTATAATGTTAATATGTTGAATGTTTTATACTCTGTCATTGGCGTTCGCGATCGTCTTCTGGTAATTTCTAACAACGGTTTAAATTTTCGTTTAGGACTGTGGCTCCATCACTGGCATAATTGCACAAGAACGTGTCGTTCAGTTTTGAGTTCACTGGAAAATCATACTGAGTAAGTGCACAGTATAGTAATTGTACTTTTATTATGCCTAGACTATATGGTAATATTATTTGTGGTTGATAGTGTTAAAATGTAGTTTCTTTGTTATTGGCAATCTGTTTTCTCAAGTATGCATACTATACTAAGGTACTGTGGGGAAAAAATGCTTATAATTGTTTAGAAAATTATTTTAGGACTGTATACACCACCCTTGCCTTCACCTGCATCTCTCACAGTAAAGGGACGCTCATTCAGTTTTCAACTCCATTCAGAATCTTAGAGTAAGTGTGCATTCACTATTTTACAGATGTTACTTTCATTTGATTTATTTGCTGTATGGTACACTATTTTTGCTATGTGGTAATTGTGTTCTTTGTTTCGATAAATTAGTACTAGTATCAGTGAACATCATAATAATGTTAATAATGTAGTTTGTGTAAACAGTATGCTTTCTTTTTTATTTCAGATGTGAGAATAACAGTGTAAAAGAACCTGTTGCAAAGAGAGCCAAAGCAACACAGCCCACTTGGTCATGGAAATGGAGATTCCTGCCTGCACAAGAACCTGGACCCCAGCTAAGACCATGTGATGCACACTCTCCCATTAGTTATTTTATGTGATAGTTATATGTATTCTAAATAAACTACAAACAAAAAATATATACATTTCTTTTTTCCTCACATTCTTTCTTGTTGCAATTCCCTCTCAGTCACATACCTGACAGAAAGGCTCATTATGCAGCTCATTATGAGGGCCTTTGTCTTCTCAGGTGTGAATCACAGCATTATGCATGATCATTCACGCCTACTCGCATATACCTTTTCTACACAAAAAGTGTCTTAGAAAATTTTAATCAATATATTGTTTTCTGTGAATGAGTGAGTAAGATGATTTTCACATAATTTTGAAGCAAAAACTCTAGACTTCAAGATCTGTTCTCAAAAGTCTTGTGATCAAATGTTCTGTATGTGTTTTATGGCCTTGTTTCAGTGACTTTAAAATTTTAGTTTTTCACTAAGCATTGTTTTCTCAAAAACACAATCAGGTACATACATGCTGCTCACATATTATTGTAGCCCAGTTTGTGCTGATTACAGTGTTATTAAACTTTAGACATTAAAATGTTTGTAAGCAACTGAAAAAAGCACAAATGTCAGGGCATGTCAAAACTTTTCCAGGCCCCAAAACACCCTCGGACCCCAGAGGGTTAAGCTTTGCTTTTTAGCGCTCTGAGTGTGCTCTGGCTTACATGCCAGCTGCTCCTCCCAAAACCATGAGGAGAAACGCCACCTAGTTCCGTCAAACTTTACTTCTATTCCTCTACTTTAAATAATTTTCTTTTCCATTGACAGTTTTGTGTTCTGAGTTAAGTTTTGCCGCAACAACGTGTCTCCGAGGTGACTGCCTCAAAACTTCAACCAGCCCACAACTCAGCATCTTCAGCCAATGCCCAACCACTGGCTTCCCAAGATGCCACTTCAATGACTACTGAACTTCCAGCCAATCAGCAATCTCGGGAAACCCCCTTTCTTTAAGGACCACAACAAAGGGAACCCCCCTACACAGGCAACGCAAGTACCTCCAGATTCTAGCTGAACTAGTGCATTTAATATAAATTTTAACCTCATTGAGGAACTCAATGCGAGGAATAATTAAGTGATTGATGGTTGTTCAGGTCTAGGCAATTGCACATATTGCTATAAACTTGGGATTTCACATTTTCATTCTCTTAAACTCATTCTTTCCTCACTTTCTCTCTTCCTGCAACTTGTGTGAATGTGTAAGTGCGTGTGTTTATGTGCTAGACTAGTTTATATGTCTTAGATTTATCTAATAAAGCCTTATTTATATTGAAAAGAGAAGTATCTTGTGTTTTGTGCTTACAAGTTAATTTCTTTAACTGCCGATCTTGTTACTGTGCTAATAAATAGTGTTTTCACTATACTTGGGATATTAATATCCATTGCAGAATTTATGTTATACAGCTCGTTCAATGAATCGCTGGCCGACTCAGTGATCAGCCGTAAAACCGTGATTCTGTCTAAATTCCCTATAAAATCTTAAATGATTCCCTTTGAGCTAAATTGACCTGTTTCACTTACATATATACACACACACACACACACACACACATTAATATTGTGAAATAACAGTTTGAATATATTTTAAAATGCAATTTATTGCTGTGATGGCAAAGCTGAATTTTCAGCAGTCAGTATATATATACAGTGGGTACGGAAAGTGTTCAGACCCCTTTACATTTTTCACTCTTTGTTATATTGCAGCCATTTGCTAAAATCATTTAAGTTAATTTTTTTCCCTCAAAAGATGCAAATGTCACACGGTTCAATCTTCTGCATTCAAATGTGGTTTTCAAATGTCTTTCTGTTGTACAATCACATTACAAACACCTTATCAACCAAATATCAACTAGGAATGCACAGATACTGGATTTCTCAGCCAATACTGATATTTGGCTGATACCAAAAGAATCTCTCCCAACTAATGCTGTAAACTATTTAAAATTAGTTAAAATTAACAACAAAACTATTATTTAATATACATAATAATCACACTCAAAAATGTTGTACATACAAATCAATTGCACATAAATTAGCCTAGTTTTTAGAAAATCTTGTCTTCATGACAGATTTAATCAAACATACCATTTTAACTAGGGATGTACCGATACTATCTCTGAGTGGATTGAGCTTGTCGAGTGAATATATCTTTCTCACAGACATCACTGGAAAGTTTGTAGTTCGGTCGGATACAAAAACAAGTAAGTAAAACAATGCACAAGTTACTTAACGGTAGGGAGGGAGAGAGGGAGAGAGAAAGAGCGCGCAATTATGTTGTGTGATCTTTGATGTTCACTCACTTAGCACACGCATCATTTGGATTAAAACTAAATCGTAAAAATAAGACCATTTATAGGGGCATTCACTATAAACATCATTTATTTTCAACCTTAGGCATACATGACTTTCTGGCAAAAATGAAACTAACAGCCTGTGTGAAATGCGCTAGGCTGTACTACTGTCCTCTCATTCTGCACCAGTACAAATACGTTCCCGCGTTGCGCGTTTTGTTTGCTTGAGTGTTTCTGCATTATACGAGTGGCTTTGGAATATAAATCGCAGCATGTTTCAGATGAAAAAACGCGACTTCTATTTCTATTCACAGTTAGGAGATTTATAGCGAGTGGTTCCCTACATTATTACAGCAAAGCACGTGATTACAGTACTAAGCCGCTGCAATGGAGCAGCTCTAATGCTATTAAATTAAAGATGATGTACCATAGAGCAAAAAAATTAACAGTGAAAGTAACAAAAACTTGTAAAATACATTTTAATGGGCATAATTAAGTGTGAAAATAACCGAAGGATATACAGTCAAACCAAAAATTATTCAGAGACCAGATATAATTTTTTATATTTTTTTACTAGTGGGTGCAGGACACTATAGTTCATTTATGTAAGTGAGGATAGCAAAATAAAGTAAACTGTGACAATTCATACCCAAAAATTCTTCATACAATGGACTACCAGTAAGATTTATACAAATTTGGGACCAAAAATTATTCAGACCGAGTCTGGGAAAAAAACATTGAAGTTGAGGTTTGCATGAACCTGGATGACAGCATGCCCAGGAGACTACAGGCTGTCATTAAGGCTAATGCAAGTTAGCCTTAATGATAACCGAATCAAGTATCGGTATCGGTGCATCCCTAGCATGAACCTGGGTGACAGCATGTCCAGGAGACAACAGGCTGTCATTAAGGCTAATTGTCAGGGTCCCGCCCTGACAGCCATGTCTGTTCTGTCTTTGTTTAGCGTTTCCTTGTTTGTCTTGAGTCTGAGCACATGGCTTTGTCTTTATTTATGTTGGCCATGTGCTCCTCTCGTCATGCCCCCTTGTTTCCCTCTGCCACGCCCCCTTGTTTAGTCCTAGTCTAGTCCTCGTTAACTTGATTATGTCCACCTGTTCCTCATGTGCTCTGCTCCTTTATAGTGTGCCTCTTTCCTCATGTCTTTTTTTGGTTGATTGTAATCTATTACATACCTTTCTATCAAAGTTATCTGACATTATCAACCTGAATTTGTTCTGACACAGTTTAACTCTCAGTTCTTATCATATTGTATTACAATTTTCTAAACTATAGCGAATAAACTGTGATAATGTGAGAAATGTTGGTGTCTGAATAAATTTTGGTTTGACTGTTTTTATTTGATAAATGAAGTTAACCAACTAACATTATACATACTCTTTTGGTTTCTGTACCCAATATTTAAAAAATGTACAAATGCAATAAAAATATTGGTATGGTACTCGGTATCGGCAAGTACCAAAAATAAAAGTATCGGTATCGGGCCAGTACAGGAAAAAGTGTTATCGGTGCATCCCTAATATATATATATGTATATTGTGGCAAGCCAATGTGGGAAGGAGGAACCCCAGACCAAAGGATCAGGTCCCGGTTAAGAAAAGTCATCAATCATGAGTACTTCCACCTGCTCACCCTCCAGACATGGAACCACCCACAGCTGTAGCCAATGATTGCCTAATGGAGGTCATCATAAAGCTAAGATCTCTGCTTCAGTCTGTTGTTGGTGGCCCCAGGACAAGATGCTGAAACTTTGGATGGCTTAGACCAGACCAGCTGAAACGTAACCAGAGACAACCGGCTGAAGAGTAAAAAGGGTGAATCTTGTCATGTGTTGCTTACTGACCTGCCTTCCTTCTGCTCTGTCTCCCTTCTGAAGGAGGCCCTGTGGTGAAACGGACATAGGGAACACAGCCAACAAAGACAACGAAGATACCCCAGACCGGGAAGAACCCAGGTTTCAGTTTAGATTCCTTGTTGAACCTCCTATTTTCTTGGTTGAATAAAAAACATAAGTTTTTGTTAACGCCGCATCGGCCTCTCTTGTGGTTATGTTTTGTGGCAACTAAAACCGAATTTTGCCCTAGGACATCACATTTGGTGGAGAATGCGGGCATAGAGGTCAGCTCTTAAGTGGCCACAAAACTATACCCAGATAAGCACAGAATGGAAGCTGCCATTAATGCCTTGCTGACCAGTCATGCCAAACAGAGGGAGGAGCTATGTGCCCTCAGGGAGGCAGTTACCACAATGTGTCACGTCCTGTCCAAAACCAGGGACACAATAGACCCAGGGAGGGTCCTCACTAAGCAGACTCCGGATGATGATGTTAAAGCTTACTTGGAGGTGTTTTAGAGAACTGCAATCAGAGAGAAATGGCCTGAAAGAGCCTGGGGCACCCTGTTGGTACCTTTTTTGAGAGGGGAAGCCCAAAGAGCCTGTCAAGATCTGCCGGCTAAAGATGCAACTGATTATGTGAAGTTAAAGAGGGCAATCTTATCCCACTATGGGCATAGCCTCCCTGCTTGTGCTTAACGTTTCCATGCATGGACTTTTGATCCGACTCAGCTAGTGAGACCTCAGACAGCCACACTGACCCGATTTACAAAGGCTTGGCTCACTACAGGGGAAGGCCCCCCAGTGGTGGAAAGAATTGTGCTGGACCGTTGCATTCGCTCCCTGCCAGCTGAGGCAAAGCGTTATGCTGCACAAACCAGTCCTGCTGACATTGAGACTCTGACAGCCCTATTGGAAAACCATCAGGTGACGTTGGAGGTAATGAAAGTGAACCGTCAGGATCTATCGAGAATGGGCCGTCTCATTACCAAAGGAGAAAGAGGGGGGCCACCGAAAAACCAGGGGGGCTCTCAGTTGGCAAGGTCAGTAACACCAGCCCAGGCCCCAATCCCACCTCTCTGGCAGCCCTCCGGCATCCAAAACCCACAAAAGTGTTACTCCTGTGGACAGGAAGGCCACCTCTCCTGGAGTTGTCCAGGAAGAGAAGAATCCTTGCCCTTGGCAGACACTGGTAATAAAGCATGTCACTATGGGATGACCTGTTGGGCAAGCCAGGGGACAACAGCCCCCATATTCCAGTAAGAGTGGCCAACCAAGACAAAGAAGCCCTACTAGACTCAGGTTACCCTAGTACAGCCTGAATATGCACTAGGGCCAAAAGCCCCCCCCCCCTGCCTACCAGTACCAGTCCTGTTAGGTAGGGACTGCCCAGTATATGAGCGTTATTGGCCTCTAGGTCCCAGAAAAACCCCTCCAAGGCCTAAAAGCCGGGTAAAGCGAAGTGTTGAAAAACCTCAGTCCTTCCAGGTGTTTGCAGCACCTTCAGACCAGCAGTCAGGGAGTGAGTCGCTGACCCCAGAAAGCGGTGTATTAAATGTCCCTCCTGAAGATGAAGCAGAGACTCCCTCAAACTGTGACAACTTCTCTGAGTTCCCCCAAGCAGATGTGTTGGAAAGGGATAGGCCTGGGCAATTTGGCACAGCTCAGCTGCAAGACCCTAACCTCGAACAGGCTTGGAAAAGAATCAAGGCTGTGGATGACCAGTTACTAGAGGGGGTGAGTGAACTAACTTATCCACATTTTGCTGTTAAAAATAACTTATGGTACCAAGTCATTAAGACTGAAGGGGAGGTTGTTGAACAGCTCCTGGTACCTAAACCCTATATCTCCAGAGTGTTGTACTTGGCTCACTCCATTCTCTTGGGTGCCCACCTGGGAACAGAGAAGACATACGAACGCATACTGAGGAGGTTTTACTGGCCAGGGCTGAAGCGAGCAGTTGAAGATTACTGCCGACAGTGTGTAACTTGCCAGAAGACCAGGCCCAAGGTAATCTATTGCAACCTATTGGTTCCTTTACCCATTATTGAGACTCCATACCACAGAATTGCGATGGACATCATGGGGCCACTGCCCAAATTCAGCCGGGGCTATCGATACATTTTGGTAATCCTGGATTATGCCACTCGGTATCCAGAGGCCATACCCCTACGGGCAGCAACTGCTAAAGCAGTGGCCAGAGAGATATTCCTTCTTTTCAGCCGAGTGGGCATTGTGGACGAGATTCTAACAGACCAGGGTACCTGCTTCATGTCCAAAGTCCTGAAAGAGATGTGTAAACTCTTCAAGGTGAGCCAGATTCGTACCTCTGTTTATCATCTATAGACTGACGGGTTGGTCGAGAGGTTTAATCAGACCTTAAAGCTAATGTTGAGAAAAGTGATTAAGGTGGATGGGAAAAACTGGGATCAGTGGCTGCCTTATGTGCTGTACTCCATAAGGGAAGTACCACAGAGCTCCACTGGATTTTCCCCATTTGAACTCCTCTATGGGCGAAGGCCAAGAGGGATGATGGATATTGCCAAAGAGGTCTCAGAGAACCAACCATCGCCACATCGCTCTGTGGTAGAACATGTGGAACAGATGCACCAACGGATTACTCAGGTGTGGCCAATTGTTCGAGAGCACATGAAACAGGCACAAGAGGCCCAGGCACGATTCTACAACAGAGGGGCCCAGCTAAGAGAGTTCCAACCAGGAGGAAAGGTTATGGTGTTGGTCCCTATGCATGAATGCAAGTTTCTCGCCAAGTGACATGGGCTGTATCAAGTAGTTGAACGAGTGGGTCTAGTGAACTATAAGATAAGGCAGCACAGTCTGCGCCGGATCCACCAGATTTATCATGTGAATTTACTCAAGAAGTGGTATGAGCCAGAACGATGTCTACTTTCCACACTGTCATCCCAAGTCCTCTCCCAAGGGCCTGTGAAAGTGGAGATGGGAGCCCAAGTGACCCCAGCCCAAAAACAAGACCTCCGGGAGTTGGTAAGCCAACATTCAGATGTATTCTACCAGGACGGACCACAGTGGTCTACCATGACATAGTAACAGAACCTGGGAGGAAAGTGAGGAAGGAAGTAAGGAAGATGTTGGACCTAAACATCATTAAAGAATCCAACAGTGCATGGTCAAGCCCAATTGTTTTAGTCCCCAAGCCCGATGGCAGTGTAAGATTTTTAATGATTTTAGAAAATTGAATGAAATCTCACACTTTGATGCTTATCCTATGCCCAGAGTTGATGAGCTTATTGAGCGCCTGGGGCCAGTCCGCTTCGTATCCACTCTGGACCTGAATAAGCAGTACTGGCAGGTCCCCTTAACTGACCAGGCTAAGGAAAAGACGGCATTCTCCACTCCTGATGGGTTATTTCAATATCGGGTTCTACCGTTTGGGGTCCACAGGGCACTTCCAACCTTCCAAATATAAATTGGGATTAGAAGAGGCAGAATATCTTGGGTTCACCATTGGACGTGGTAATGTTCAACCTCGGAGACGAAAGACAGACACAATCTCCAAGTGGTCAAGACCGGTAACAAAGAAACAAGTAAAAACATTCCTGGGTCTGGTTGGATATTACCGTCAGTTTATCCCAAACTTTGCAACACTTGCAGCTCCATTGCATGACTTGACCAAAAACCACCTACCTCACCATGTCGTCTGGTCTGCTGAAGCAGAACAGGCCTTTTCCTCTCTTAAGCAGGCTCTAGGTGAGAACCCGGTGTTGGTTACTCCAGACTTCCAACAACCCTTCATTGTCCAAACTGATGCCTCAGAGACGGGCTTGGGAACAGTCCTTTCACAGCTGAGAAATGGAGAAGAACATCCCATTACGTTCATCAGCCGTATGTTACTCAAATATGAATGTAATTATTCAACAGTGGAGAAAGAATGCTTGGCCATCAGGTGGGCCCTCAAAAAGCCAAAATATTACTTGCTGGGGATTTACCCTTATTACTGACCATGCTCCTCTGAAATGGATGTCCACTGCAAAGGACTCTAACGCTCGTGTCACATGTTGGTTCTTGGATCTACAGGACTTCTGCTTCAGATTGGAGCATCGAGGGGGAAAACTGCAAGGAAATGTGGACCACCTGTCACGGATGGAGGAGTGCCTTAGGTCGGTTGCTCCCGGTGATAGCCTTGAGCTGAGGAGGGGAATGTGTGGCAAAAAAATAATAATCATAAAGCTAGGATCTCTGCTTCAGTCTGTTGTTGGTGGCCCCAGGACAAGATGCTGAAACTTTGGATGCCTTAGACCAGACCAGCTGAAAAGTAGCTGAAAAGTAACTAGAGACAACCGGCTGAAGAGCAAAAAGGGTGAATCTGTTGCTTACTGACCTGCCTTCCTTCTGCTCAGTCTCCCTTCTGAAGGTGGCCCTGTGGTGAAACGGACATAGGCAACACAGCCAACAAAGTCAACTAAGATACCCTAGACTGGGAAGAACCTAAATTCCAGTTTAGATTCCTAGTTGACCCTCCTATATTCTTGGTTGAATAAAAACATCCGTTTTTGTTAACTCCGCATCGGCCTCTCTTGTGGTTATGTTTTGTGGCAACTAAAACCTAATTTCGCCGTAGGACATCACAATATATATATATATATATATATATATATATATACGGAGCTGGGTAGATTACTTAGAAATTGAAGTCCATTACAGATTACATGATGAAAACTGTAGTTAGTAATGTTAGATTACTTTTTATCTACCTATGTACATACATACACAGTAATACTGTAAAATAAGTTTAAATATATTTTAAAATGCAATTCATTCCTATGATTGCAAAGCTGAATTTTCAGCAATCATTACTCCAGTCTTTAGTGTCACGATACTTCAGAAATCATTCTAATATGCTGATTTGCTGCTTAAACATTTCTTATTATAATAATTTAAAATATGTTGAAAATAGCTGTACTGCTTAATATTTTGTAGAAACCATAATACATTGCATGTATTTGAAATAGAAATATTTTTATAAATGTAAACAATTTAAACTATTTAACTGTCACTCAAGACCAATGCATTAGTGTACCCTTGTTGAGTAATTTCTTTAAAATAAATCAATAAAATCTTTCTAACCCCAAACATTTTAGCAGTAGTGTATATTTTGTGATTTGATTAAATTGACCTATAGCTGTACGCCGCTATTTTCATCCATCCCTCATTTTTGGTCTCTAGAAGATAAGGAGGCTTTTTTTCATGGGCAGACGCTTATCTTATTCCTATGGTGCAGACAGATAGCAGCTGAAGTGAGACAGATGAGATTAGGCAAAAGTAAAAGCACAGGATACTACTCTGAAAATGTTTCCCACTACGTTACTGCTCATCCTCGATGGGAGCCAGCAGAACAGGTAGTGGGCACAATCCCATAAAATTGCCCCTAATATGGGCCGCTGGACTGACAGCTGTCTCTCCACACAGTGTCTCTGTACCATCCCAGAGAATGCTGCTGCCCTTGAATGCCCATGTTCCATGATTCAACACTGCTCAAAGCAAATATTTTAATTATTAATTAACAACTCATTTTATAATGCAGTTGCATTTTGTGGTTGTTAAAGAGAGTGAAACACACTGGAAAGGTATAATAGTTGACCCCAGGAACGTACATTACAAAAGCAAACAGGAAAAGTTTGACATGAAGTGACATATCAATCTGACTTTTTCTGTGTTTAAGTGCTATAATCGGGTCCCAGTGCATCTACCAACCCAAGAAACGTGAAAAAGAACAACCCAGTAACTTTCTCTGCAAGCTTGTGAAAAATGAGCCGTTCAGATTTTGCTTCCCTCGTGACATAGAAAGGGGAAGTTATTATAATATTACCACCCCTTAATCTGCAACTTTTCACCCAATGGCGCTGCCATTGTGTTTTCGCAAGAGACAATAGTGTACCAGTTCTAACGCCATGGCGAAAGTTCGAGCAAAGCATACTAACTGTTCTGTCTTTGGCTGCAAAGACGAGCACAGAACACTGTTTAGACTCCCAGCCTCAGAGGAGACAAGAGCGCAGTGGATTTCTTACACGGAAAACACAGGATCACAAGCTGATCTCCTCAACAATGTGTCCGCTTCACTTTGAAACACGCAGCGAAAACAGACTTGATGAAGGGATTAAGCCATATCCGGTTTTAGTTCATTTGACAGATAGTGTGTCAAAGCATAATGGCCCAATACACAACTTTAAAGACCTTTTATGTTAGAATAAGAAGTTTAAATATATTTTAAAAACTACACTATTTGAGCGGAAGACCTATCATTTCATATCATCATGTGACCATGATAATATCGAGACATTTTTGCTATCGCGATATCACAATATTGATAATACCGTTACATCCCTACATGATTTCTTTCCAAGCTGTTTACCTTCACAGACATAACTGACTGTTTTTGTAACTTGTGTGTTTTTAATATAAACTTGTGTTTATTTGAGAGTTTAAGTGCAATAAGACATGAAAGAGAACTTAGTTTAGTACTCACATGCCATGTGACAGCCACTTTTTGTGCATGTGCTTTGGATGTGTGCGCTCAGAAAACCGTATATCATAAGTTTAAACTAATATGGCTTGAAATGCATGATTTTAGCACGATAGATATGATAATCAAAACCAAACTGATGTTTTGTATCAGAGTATCTGAGGTAAGAGCTGTTAAGACCACAGCCCTATTCTGGAAAAGGTATATATTCTATAATATCCTTATTGTCACATTTGATCAAATTAACGGGTTCTTGCTGAAAAAAAAATCTCACTGACCCCAAACTTTTTAATGGTACAGTATATAAAACAAGTCAAAGAGCTTTATGTGAAATTTTATAAAAATATCACAAGTTGAATAACACAAGTCAATGGAAAGTCCTCACCATGATAGATACTGTATATACAGTACAAATGTGTGCATGTGTGTTTATGCCAATACTGGAAATGTAGCGGATTATTCATGTATTCATTGATAAAAGGGCAGACAAGCTTCTTTCTCAAGTAACTGTCAAACTGTCACAAAATGACTCACTCTCAGAAACAAACAGACCCAAAAATATCATAAATGCTAAACGTCTCAAAGAAGTTTGTGTGTATGAAGGAAAGACAGAGAGCTTAAAAGGAATTGAAAGTGCCACTGTGTGTTTGGCTACTGAGGCTGCTGTGAGCAACTTTCCACTGCTAACCTTCCTATTAGCATAATGCTAATGAGCGGTTGAGTTCAGGTCCCCTTGATGAGGGCAACAGCCTAAAACAATATTACTCATCTGTTCTGCATGCCACACTAAAGGGGGGAAGGATGTAAACAAAAAAACAAAAACAGAAATGTTGAATGTGATTTTTCCTCCTGTTTTTCTGCACTTCTTTCATTGACACCATCACAGTGTAAAACAAGCAGACTGATGTGATAGACAGAGGCGAGAGTGTTTTGTTTTACACATGTGATGATGAGTAAGTAACTATTTGCAACAGTCTTTAAGAAGGCCTACTGAATGGTTATTTCAATTACATTAATGCTTCCTAAAGCACTGTGGAGTCACCATGGTATAGTGATGTATCAGATGATAATAGCATTTGTATATACCACTGTACTAAATAATTATCGTATTTAAGTATTTTGTTGAATACCACAGTATTACTGTTGTACTCTATGTTTCCAAAAAGCGTTGTAATACCTAGTTTACAGTATTTTTATTTCAGTCTAAAGTTACGGTCGCATTAGCTAAAGTTCAGCAAAATTTTGCGGCTAAAAAGGTTAATAGTGTAGTTACACAGAGTATGAGTACACAGATCATTTTCAAACCAAGCACATTTCTATTGGTCAACACAGCAAATTTGTGTGACCAACTTGAACCCGTTATGAAATCTGCATAGTCAAATCTTGCGCCCTTACATGAAATTTCTCTCTTCTTATTCTCTTACTATTGCAATAATTGGATTTTGACTCAAATTGATTTTTTGCAGAACAATGGTAAATTTGTTCGCATCTTAACAATAGACACTAATGTGAGATGATTATTTGTGTTTACCTGCACCTCTCGAGCATGGTAAGCGATGATTAGTCCAAGAAGAATGACGGTGGAAAGGCTGATAAGACACTTCAACGCCAGTGAATACATGGAGCTCTGTAAAACATATGCAAATAATGTTATTAGCACACTCACCATTATTATTTTACAGAGAAATATTTATTTTGAGATGCTAACCCTTAATGTTCCCAAAGAAAATAAAGAGGTAGTTCAGTCAAAAATGAAATGTCTTACATTATGTCGTTCTAAACTCATGTGACTGACATGATGTAAACTACAAAATGAGCAAATCTGAAAAAGTTGTTTTTCTTCATGCAGTTTCAGTGAATGGGGACTGAAGTTTTCAAGCTTCAAAAGAATGAAAAAGCACCAGACGCATTATAAAAATTATCCATATGACTTCTGAAGTCATACAGTAGATTTGTGTGATGACCAGATGGAAGGTTTTAATCATGTGATAAAATGTCCTGCAATGAGATCAGATCAGAGACTGACAGATGTTACTTTCTTCATTAATAATAACTGAAATTTCACACAAAACTATTATATGGCATCAGAAGATCTGGAATATACACTACTGTTCGTGGTGTGGGGTCAGTAGGATAAAAAAATTTTTTTAAAAAAGGAAATCTTATTTAGTGCAAGAAAGCATTAAATTGATCAAATGGGACGACAGTAAAGGCATTTATAATGTTACATTTCTATAAAAAAAAAATTCTTTCTACTTTCCATTTCTATTAATCTTGAAAAAAGGCATCATGGTTTCAACAAAAATAATAAGAACCACAACCGTTTTCAACATTGATAATAATAAGAAATAATTCTTAAGCAAATCAGCATATTAGAATGATTTCTAAATGATCATGTCACACTGAAGACTGGAGTAATGTTGCTGAAAATTCAGCTTTGCCATCACAGGAATACATTACATTTAAATATATTAAAACTAAAAAAACAGTAATAAAACTTGTACTATTTGACTGTTTTACTGTATTTTAGACCAAACAAATGCAGCCTTGGTGAGAATAAGACACTTCTTTCAAAAACATACAAATTAATGGGCCTTTTCCAACCTCTTCGAAGCTTGACAGCCCCACTCCTCACACACTATCATGTTATACAAATGTGATATTGTTAAAAAAATTCACCTTTTGTGTTCTACATAAGACAAATCATCCTAAATGAGTAAATGATGACATAATTTTCATTTTTAATTTTTTAAAAAAGGAAATCTTATTTAGTGCAAGAAAGCATTAAATTGATCAAATGGGACGACAGTAAAGGCATTTATAATGTTACATTTCTATAAAAAAAAAAATTCTTTCTACTTTCCATTTCTATTAATCTTGAAAAAAGGCATCATGGTTTCAACAAAAATAATAAGAACCACAACCGTTTTCAACATTGATAATAATAAGAAATAATTCTTAAGCAAATCAGCATATTAGAATGATTTCTAAATGATCATGTCACACTGAAGACTGGAGTAATGTTGCTGAAAATTCAGCTTTGCCATCACAGGAATACATTACATTTAAATATATTAAAACTAAAAAAACAGTAATAAAACTTGTACTATTTGACTGTTTTACTGTATTTTAGACCAAACAAATGCAGCCTTGGTGAGAATAAGACACTTCTTTCAAAAACATACAAATTAATGGGCCTTTTCCAACCTCTTCGAAGCTTGACAGCCCCACTCCTCACACACTATCATGTTATACAAATGTGATATTGTTAAAAAAATTCACCTTTTGTGTTCTACATAAGACAAATCATCCTAAATGAGTAAATGATGACATAATTTTCATTTTTAGATCAACTATCTCTTTAAAAAAGAAATGAACAGCACAATCACAGCATGTGCATCTGTGCCATAGTCTGCCAAGACATTTTTAGTGTCTTTTTATAATCTATGGATTACATGCACATCACTTCCAATCACACCATACACACACAATGTCATGGTTACTCAAATGTGTGTCTGCCTGTGTGTGATTGCAGGGATCTCAACTTGACACCTAGAAATACACTACTACCTGCTGCACTCATCACAGTTTTCATTTAACACACACACACACACACACACACACAGCTTGCTTAAACTCTCCCCTGACTAAAAAGCAAAAGATTTAAATTGTTTCCAGCCTGAGCCTCGATGTTGTCCAGCTGAACCACACACATTATTAGATTGGCCACCCGTGGGTCTAATTTAAGGCTCCGTACTGGAAGCATTATTCTACCCGGACAGACAGACAGTGGTGTCTGGGGACCCACAGCTCCTCAAACAGTCTCTCATTCTCACACTGACACACACCCACACACATATATATAAATACACAGGGCTCCTAACTGGAGCACATACACACTGTACCCATCCAGGGGCTAACAGCTTATCAATACAGCAACTTCTGTGTTTCAGTCTCTGTCAGGCTTCCAAACGAATCTTAGAGATGATTTTCTCTAATGGGTGGAAAGATTTATTGGCCCTATAAGCTCAATGTGATTTATCCGAACAGGACATGTTCCTTCATCAACGTCACTGTTGGTCCTGAAACAACATCAGGGATTCTGGCCATGTTGGTTATTGTTATTGTTAAAGCTATGACTGTCCGGAAACTAACTTTAATGCACAAAAAACATAAAAAAATACGCACAGACGATAATACGAATGCACAGGTGAACTTGAACTAAGGTACAGGCTAGTCAGAATGCATAACTCACATTGTGAATAAGCCATTTCTGTAACAACAAACCACACATAATGAAGTCTCTGAAATAAAGAAAATAACATGCATAAAGCATGAAGAATTCATAACACTAACTTCTAAAAATTAAGTAGGTTAGGTTAGGTTACTTTATTTACACCCGCAGGTAAATTTGTTTTGCAGTAAAATGAATGACGTCTATTCCTTGACACACAATTTCAAAACACATATAAAAACATAATATAACACAACAAAATAACAATAACATGATACAAGTGCTCAAGACTCTACCACTCAGAAACTTATCATAAATTATATAAATTTATATAATTATATAAATAATATAGCTATAAAAATACTAATGCTAATACTAAATAGTAATACTAAAAATACTGATACTTCAATATGATCATTATAGGCAGTTATTTTAAGAGCAATAAGGACCTTTTATTGTTTTATGTTGATAAATATTTTATATTTGATACAATTTTCAAAATTGACATTTCTAAATTTGACACATTTATGTCATTCAACACATTTTATCTTTGTTACTAAAATGATATACCAATTCAATATAAATAAAATGGATTAAATTATTTATATAATTAATAACATATTACAGTATAATATAATGTAATATATTACATTACATTATAAATAATTTTATAAATAACAAGGGTGAGACCTTTGGCCTGGTCCTTTTGTAATGAGCGCTGCTGTGAAATATTGACTAAATTAAAAGGAAATTTCTAAGACCTACTAAAAAACTATAAATATGTGAGCCATGACATGTCAGACATCTTTACTGGAGGCTTTTTGTTGAGGATGCTAACTATACTTAATGCATATGCGGTCATGAAGGTCAGAACTTCAATCTCGCTCTCCTCTCACTTCCCCCCAGCCTCTCTTCTCGCTCTCCCTGCGTGACTGAGTTTTTTTTTCTTCTTCTGTTTTTGATGATGTGTTACCAACATACTAAGTGAGTCCTCCTTGTCTGTGACATGACTATCATAGCTCATGTTATATATAAGTGTGTGAAGGGAGAGTATGACGACCAGACTCATGGCTAGATTAGCAGTTATCGATCCAGGTCATGATGGACACCATGCAGAGCTAATAGGCTTTCTGAGCTCCATTAACTCCATCAGCATTCTCTTGCACGCTTCCTTTCATTTCTCCTCCATCTATTCAGCATCCTTTCTTTACTTCTCCCTGGTCCTTTCATAAACACCGAACAAATCGGCTCTGACGTCTGAATACACAGTCATCTTCGAGCCTTCTGTCTGTCACGAACACGCTCGCGCACAAACGCACGCACACACTCGCAGTTGAATGTACTGCCACAAATGCACACAGTCATCTGTGATTCTAATGTAATTACTTCCTTGTTAGAAAACACTCTCTGTCTTTAGATGCCTCACCTCTCCTTTTCTCCTCTCTCTTATCACCCCTCCTTTCTCACTCTTTCTCTCTCCTTCTCTGAATCACCCCTCCTCTATCTGTTCTCTCTCTCTCTTGTATGGTGTTTGAATGTCTCTTACTCATATTCGAGGTAAAGGAGTTTGTGCTGATTTGTGAGGGGGGTTCAGCCTCCGTCGCCAGGAAGTCTATTCCTTATATGGATATGTTTTTCTGTATATGTGGTGATTTTATACAAAACACATGTTCTTGGGAAAAACATCCTGTATGGGTATGTCCCCCTATCTTCATTGGTTAAGAGGATGAAACTCCCCTCGACATATGCCTATATAAGATCTGTATTTCTATGAATAAATTGAAGTATTGAGAATACATGGACTGTGTGTTTTCTTACTTCCCGGCCGTATTTACACTTGCTAAGGAGACTGAGAAAATTTCACGGTGGCAAAGAGAATATCGAGGGACCAAATTGTTATTTATTAACATTCCTCTTGTTTCAATTTCTTCATTTACCACTGATGTTGGGTGAAGTGACTCATGTAGCCTCTGAGTAAAATCATGGATGGTCTTTGGGGTTTTATGGCTTAAGAGACCCCTTTTAGCCTTTGACATTTGCATATAAATTACAGTCCTGGCCACAGATTCTACATTTATATGGGTGCTAAATTGTCAAATGGTTCCCCCCACTATCAAGGAGATGCTAAGCAGTCTACCACTATCATCTCCCCATCTGACTTCAAACAGTTTCCAAAGAAAAACTTTGCACCAATCCTCCAGACCGGCCATAAACATGCAAATGGGCCATAAAGGGAGACAAAGAAAACTTCTCCTACTCAAAAATTCACGCCTGGTATTGGCTATTCCACCCAAAGGTGGGTGTGGATAGGAACTATGAAACTCATTAGTTTAGGCTAATCTCTGCTAAAAAAAAATCTCTTCTTTTGAGACAACACTTTCCAAGACTCCTAAAACTCTCCTCTTGAGTTTGATTTTCCGGCAGTTTTTCATCTTCAAGTAACTCTGTCGGCTATTCCACCCAAAGGTGGGTGTTGATAGGAACTATGAAACTCATTAGTTTAGGCTAATCTCTGCTAAAAAAAATCTCTTCTTTTGAGACAACACTTTCCAAGACTCCTAAAACTCTCCTCTTGAGTTTGATTTTCCGGCAGTTTTTCATCTTCAAGTAACTCTGTCGATCCGCTGTGGACTTTCCTATCTTCAGAAGAACCAGAAGTAAACTTCCAGTTCACTTCTAAAAGAACTTATCAAGAACCATTGTCTACCGCACCAGGACTCTTGTTTCAGCAACGAAGCTAATGCAAGTAACCGTTTACAACTATTTAGATGCGTGTTTAAGTTTCAGCCCTTTTTAAGGTGATTTTTGATTATTTGATGATTCTCATTAGGTTGTGATTAATTTATGTGAAATACTGCCATTATTTTGCTCTTCTCTCTCTTTTCCTTACTTTTCTTCATTCTGTATATATGTGTTTTGCTCAGTTAGTTATATGTTAGATATAGTTTCATTTATTAAATCCTTTATATTCACAATTGATTGCCTCTGTGTGCTGCTCATAATTCAAAGTCACTGAACGTTTAATCCCTTGCTACAGGCTAAGTTAATGCTAGTACTGTATGAAGGAGAGTTATTCTTTCTTGGCCAGGAAACTAATCTTTCCTTGAATTGATAAATGATTATATTGTCTGCTCGGTGGACGGACAGATCAAATAATTGTACTATTGATTCTGCTACAGTTAATTCTAAGATCTAATCTAGATATTTATTATTAATCATAACCAGTTATAATTAGTCATAAATATTTCCCTTTTGAGCTGATTTACTACACTCACTTGAAAAATCTCAAATACAAGCCACATACAACGAGAGATTTTTTCAGATCCTGACACACAAACAACACTCACAGCTTAACCACAAGAGGAAGGATGGCGTGTTCACACACACAAGCTCTAAGATAAAACAAGCATGACACAAAAATCCTTCAGGAATATTCTGATATTCAAGACCAGAGAAAATATAAGGGGGAAGAGATGGACCACTCATAAAAATGAACGTGAGAAATCAGAATGCTTAATTTGGCGGCTGGTAGAACAGCCGATTGCCTTTTTGATATAGTTTGTTTATATACAATAGCTAGACTAGCTAGCCTTAAGAAATAGCATTTTTAGCATGATTTGAGCTAAATAAGCTACATTCATGATGCTATCAGTGTCAAATGTCATTGCTGATTTGAAATGTGTTATTTAAATGTAATTGTATCAAACATGAAGATTTTAGTCCTTTCTGCAATTTCATTAGAAAATGTACTTGTATTTCTATTCCCGACAGAGAAAATAGCTGCCAGGGCTACTACCAAGATGGCCACCGACTGGACCGACCCTTAAAGGTGCTTTGTCCAGGACAAAGATAGATTTGCAGATGATTAATATCACTGTATGTGCTGTGTTGTGTGTTTTCCCCTTTATTCAGAGCACTTTGTCTAAGTCAAGCAGTCTAATGATGTGAACCCTCTGGCCAAACCAATCACACATCCGCCACACTTTATCATTCACCCTGAGACCTACACTCACCCCATACAGAAATACACAGCAAATAAACCACAATCAACCTCTATAAACACACACACACACAAGACAATAAATACATCACCAGCACAAACACACACACCCAACCCCAGCTGGTAATATGAGAGGAACACAAGATACAGGATACAAAAGGATACAAGAGGAACTTTATTGCTCAGTGGGTGTTCATTCATAGCTTAGTTGACCTGGAGTTCTTAGTTCTGTTTCAAGTATGAACTGTTTTGTTCTAAAATTCCACAAAAATGAGATTGACACATATCTGTGTAGACGCAAATGAGATGACACATATTTGAGTAGTTAGCATAGCTCAGCTAGCTAATGTAGGTAAAAGTAGTGAAGCGTTTAGTTTAACTACATTTCTCAGCTGGTGGTAGCATCGCTACTTTTTAAATCATGCAGCTTTTCATGAAGTGGGTATTGCATTGTGAAAACGTTGCATTTTTGATTTGGCAAAATTTCAGCAATAAACACATGCATTCTCTGTTGGATGTTAAGTTTTAGAACAATTAATTCATCTTTTGAATCCAAACTGAGTAAGTGATAGCTTACTATTTGTAATACATTACATACATGAAATTTAAGCATACCCTTCAGGGTACCAAGTTACTTTTTTAAAATCAGCTGTTTAGAAACAAAACTAGTGATGCCAGATTCACAGATTAATCACTTTTTTTATTTAATCGTTCAAACGGGTTTGCAAAAAAAGTTGTTCATGATTTAGTTTGATTCATTAGGACAGTTCCTAACGCACTGGTCATTTTGCAGTGGTTTCTCTTACGAAATAGAAATGGGAAATTTTTATAACACAGAAAACTAAAAGATTGCTATATGAGGTGGATATTTACTTACAATCTATAGTAGAAAATGAGACTTGCAAAGATCATGTGTCTATGATAAAGCAGCTATTGCACATGCAGCTTATGAATGACTCTGTACTACAGGTAAAGATGATTTATATCCAAACCAGTATTAAAGAATGAGAATCAAAATATGGGCACATTTTTTAGGAGTGTTAAGCAAAATTCTCTCCCTTCAGTATCACTGCTGTGTAGGAGAAACAATTGAGATATTTAACAGATATGTGATTTTTCATTCCTATATGTCAAGCCGTTTTGACTTATTTTCACTATTGAAATATCAATACATCTTGATTTTTTTTTTTACTAAGAAAATAGCTATTTTGATGTTAATAATTACATTTCCACTAGTAAAACTGTGTATTAATTATTTTAAATTAATAATTTGATTTCTGTGACTGTCATTTTGTTTCAAGAATTCACATTTTCACATTTGAACATTAAAATGTAGTGAACATGTAATTCCAGATATTAAGAATTACCATTGTTACTTGTAAAATTTTCAATTTATGATATCAAGAATTCTAACTGTAACTAGTGGAAACTGAATTGTAAATGGGCGATTCCACAGTTTAGGCCTAATTGCAAGGACAATAGCCTGCAAAATCAATATATCTATAATGTATCCTGCAAATGAATAAATGTTAAAACAGCTTGCCATATTCCTATGAGTTACCCACCAATGGGTTTTATTAAACCACAAAACAAAAAAGCTGCAAAAAACACCAAAATCAAATGTTACAAAAACAGTAATTTATCTCACTTAATGAAAAGCACACACACACAGATAAGCCCAATTACACAAGGACTGGCACACACACGCACACACACACTTGATTACACACAGACATACACCATTACACCCCTGAAAACCCAATTACACACTCAGAGGCCAAGGAAAAAAATGGAAACACACACAGCCTCAGCTACATGCACAGTTATACAGTACACACACATACATTAAGCGTAACATTAATGGCCATTCGAGGGTCTTTTTAATTCAGTGCACTATTGCCCCCTCTCTCCTTCACTGACCCTTCTTCTGGCTGTCCATCTCTTCTCTTTCCTCTCTTTCTCCCCCTCACGCTCTCTTTTTCTCTATGTACTGATGATTATTGCTCCCGTGAGAGTGCTGTAAAAGCGTTAGTGTGACAGGAGTGGGATTAGGGTCCTGCAGCCCACTGGATCACCCCTTATATATGCGTCTTAGAGATGGATTACACACAAACACAGGTAGGGACTTTCCATTGACTCCTATTGTTTTAATAATGAGCAAAATACATTTTCAATCTTTCATTGATCCTTCACATGATCCTTCAGAAATCATTCTAATATGCTGATTTGGTGCTCAAGAACATTTCTTATTATTTCTAACTTATTTACCTGCATAAAAACACATATATAGACACAGAGCCCCGTGACCTTGTGCACAGGCAACAGGTTGATCAACAGAGGCATCTGCACGCTTCCTCACATCTACTAAACAAGTCTAAGCTGAGATGTTCCCCAGGGACACGTGACAGAGCGAGGAGGGTGTGAAAATTAAGTATTGATTTGACAGTGGCCTTTTCCAGATATTTAGGGCTGTTAAGGGTCGAGCAGATGTGTGAGGAGCTGGAGGAGGATGTATTCAAGGCATGCTGCTTTGTGCAAGTGTACATGTCATTGAACAGTTTCATCCAGACCTAAAATGACCTTTTTATGTTATACAATGGGACTGAAATATCCTACCACATTGAAAACTCAAAATGCCTTAAAATGTGATTTAAAGGCACAAAAATATTTGAGATTTTGCATTATTTCTATTCAAAACAATCTGAGATTATTTGCTTCCACTGAAGCTCAAGATGCTCTTTGCATCATCTCATATCATGCTGGAGAATATGATCATTAGGTTTTTATCAGGAGTTTATGCAGCTTGAGTGCTGCTGTCATTGAAGCAAAAGAGGAAAACCAAATACGAAGACAATCTTATACCCATTTTTATGCTAGCAATATCATTTGCAATGAAAAGGAAGCGCATTAAATCAGAAAAGGCTAAGTAGAAGCATTTTCATTAGTGGTCTCAGACTTTTGGACCCCAGTGTACAGCATGTTTAGGACAACAATACAATTATTTTGCAGCTAGCTCATGTAATATGACGAACTAGTTCGCATAGATGGCAAATAAAAAGTGAATATGAAAAAGCGAATATTTGACGAAATACAAAAACAATGATAGTAACACGCAAAGTCTCAGATTTCACACTGCACTCTTTCATGCTGTTCTTATCAGCTCTCTCCTGTTCTTTTTACCTGTCTATTTATGGAAGGAAGGATGTTTACGGAGTGTGAATGGACCAGACATCTCCTGAGGATTCGCTGCTGAGCATGCAAGGCACACACATCTTCACACATACAAACACCTATAAACACAATGCTTAACATCAGTACATTCACACAGTTATATAAATGATATACATAAGGAAAACTGATGACGGGCCATTGAATTATTTTATTGTTTTTCTAATAATTTGGCCTGAAGTCAATTATTCCGCTTATACTATGATACTTATACTTACAGCTCAAGGCATTGTTCAAATGTTTTACTTCAAGACATTTGACTGATAGTTGTCCTTAAATAGCTCTTGTGTGTAGGACTAATCTCATCCCAAGCCTCTGTTGCCAATTCTAAACATAATTTTAAAGCTAGTAAAAGAGGCTTGAGCCATTGATATGTAGACTAATGCAGTTATTGGAAAGAGAGAAGGACCTTTGAAATAACTGGAATAATTTGGTGTGATATGGTGATATGGAACTGTAATGTAGTCAAGACCTATGGAATTAAAGGCACAATATGTAAGATTTTTTTATTAAAATATCCAAAAACCACTAGCACAGTGTTATATATTTTGCTGACTTGTGTAATTACATTATCCCAAATCTTTCGAAGAATGTTTAAATCCAGAGAAATAAGCTATTTTAACTAGTGACACGGACCGTTTCCATAGTGCAGGCAGGGCTGTCCAAACTCGGTCCTGGAGGGCCGGTGTCCTGCAGAGTTTAGCTCCAACCCTAATTAAACACACCTGAACCAGCTAATCAAGCTCTTACTAGGCATAGAAACTTCCAGTCAGGTGTGTTGAGGCAAGTTGGAGCTAAACTCTGCAGGACCCCGGCCCTCCAGGACCGAGTTTGGACACCCCTACCATAGTGTCATTGTGTCGCCTGCCAATGACGTCATACACCCTTGATTTCCAGTTTTGTTTTGTAAAAAACATGGAAACACCAAAGACGCTTTAATATGTTATGCATTTTATTAGACTGCGACGACCGCAGAGTAGCAGTATAACAGAACTTTCAAACGTATCTAGTATTATAAAACAGCGCTGCTTTACCACACATACTCATGACCGGAAGGAGCGGAAGCAGTCGACTGTGGCATAATAAAAGCTCCGCTGCTTTCGAGCCGTGTCACGCTCATTCAGCGGCCTCGTTTCGCATCGATGGCTTTCAGCCTCACCCTGCTTCACTCTACTACATTAATAAATCATTAGCTCATCCATGAACATGATTTCTGCCAGAGTCCCATCGGATTGCATCGGCTGTGGGGATGAAGACGACAACTCCCATGATTCCACACTCAGTCACAGCGTCATCAAACTACACCTTTGTTTCTTTGTTTGTTTTGAATATGCACCCTCTAGCGTTGAAAACCTACATATTGTGCCTTTAACTACTTCAGCTGTGCGTTTCCTGAATAAAAAAATTGCACATCTTACATCATGTCCTAACCAGATGCAATGCAATAAGAGACAATCAATTTGTTTGTCCACACCAGACGCAAAACATGACAAAATCAATCAAAAATCACAGCCAATCAGAAGAGCGTATGGGCAGGCTCTTTCCCCAAGTGTACTGCACTCACAACGAAACAGATGAGTACATACTGCAATCTAATTCATAAATATTAAACCATTTTAAAATGATTAAAAGTACATACTGAGTAACTGATACAATCTTGGTCATGGAACACGCTTGTTGGTTCACATTGAGCTCACAGTTTTAACGTTTATGTTTCCTTTAGTTTATTTTCAAGATCTGAGGTAAATTGTCCATTGTTGCTTTCAGTATGGCTATAAATGTCAAGAAAAATGATATTCTAACTCACATTAGATCCTTTTAACATTAAACAAAGCACATAATCAGCACCTGAGATTATCTTTGTAATAGTTTGTATGTTTTTCCAGCCGTGACGTCACAGAAATAGAAACAGTTTCTAAAATGTAACTGGCCAACACAGCTGGTTAGGACAAAAACTCTGATTAACATGGAAAAGATACCTTTGCGATACCTTATCACGTTTCATGGCATCACGTCTGGTTAATTAGGACACAGTGTTAGAACATTCACAAACCAATCAGAATCAAGCATTCAACAGCCCTTTAATAAAAGACTACAGAAATGATATGCATATTAATTCATTAAAATAACTGCAATTAATCAAATAGCCTAAAAGTGGCAGATGGGAACACTGAATAAGCAAAAAGTGGCTTTAGAAGTCAATTGTGTTTTATCTTATTTCACCGATTATAAGAAATCTCTAATGGTAGTTAGATCCCTAATCTAGGGAATTTGTGGATGGTTCAGGATTCATTTTTATTGCATAATTTTTTTAATAATTAATATCACACTAAATCAGTGCATTAAATCGACAGTCATATGTGCACACTCCCATCCAAACCAGCATACACACTTTACATACCAAACTAGTCTTCATTTTCGTATGCTCAAACATAGACAGCATTCTCCAGCTTCTTTGCTTCTATGTGCACACATGACTGCCATTTCAAACGAGGAGAGAGCTTTAAGTGGTTAGGAAAATGTTTTGGACATTATGCCTCATCAGGAATTTCCTGCTGGTTTCATCCTTTCAAAAGCAGCTGTCACACACAGCTCAAGCAGCGCAGTAAAGCCATCAATAGGTGCTTGATGGTGTGCAAAGGTGATTATCAATAATCGATATAGCCGGTCACTCAGAGATGTGAGCATTCGCCAGCATCTAAGCAGTCACTTTCCTTATTCATTTCCTCCGCAATCACTCTAGATGCTCCATCTTCCATTCACATAAACTTGTTTCATATGGGACTTACTATACTGGGGGTTTGAGGAGAGGTAATTCCTCATTAGATGAGTCGAGTCAAATCGAAGCAGTTTGGAGGATGTGGAAGAGCATCAGTATCTCACATGTCTCTGGACCTTCAGCAGTAATGCACTGAGAGAAAATCCCTTTAATTACTCTGAGGGGCAATGCAGCACTAACAGGATTCTATTGTGCTGTCTTATAATGGCTATAATGGTATACAATCAGCATGGCCATTATTCAGGTGCAAACTTGACTCACTCACCCGTTTTCCATCTCAAATAAAGAGATTTTATTACAGCCGCTTTACCACACATACTCATGACCGGAAGGAGCGGAAGCAGTCGACTGTGGCATAATAAAAGCTCCGCTGCTTTCGAGCCGTGTCACGCTCATTCAGCGGCCTCGTTTCGCATCGATGGCTTTCAGCCTCACCCTGCTTCACTCTACTACATTAATAAATCATTAGCTCATCCATGAACATGATTTCTGCCAGAGTCCCATCGGATTGCATCGGCTGTGGGGATGAAGACGACAACTCCCATGATTCCACACTCAGTCACAGCGTCATCAAACTACACCTTTGTTTCTTTGTTTGTTTTGAATATGCACCCTCTAGCGTTGAAAACCTACATATTGTGCCTTTAACTACTTCAGCTGTGCGTTTCCTGAATAAAAAAATTGCACATCTTACATCATGTCCTAACCAGATGCAATGCAATAAGAGACAATCAATTTGTTTGTCCACACCAGACGCAAAACATGACAAAATCAATCAAAAATCACAGCCAATCAGAAGAGCGTATGGGCAGGCTCTTTCCCCAAGTGTACTGCACTCACAACGAAACAGATGAGTACATACTGCAATCTAATTCATAAATATTAAACCATTTTAAAATGATTAAAAGTACATACTGAGTAACTGATACAATCTTGGTCATGGAACACGCTTGTTGGTTCACATTGAGCTCACAGTTTTAACGTTTATGTTTCCTTTAGTTTATTTTCAAGATCTGAGGTAAATTGTCCATTGTTGCTTTCAGTATGGCTATAAATGTCAAGAAAAATGATATTCTAACTCACATTAGATCCTTTTAACATTAAACAAAGCACATAATCAGCACCTGAGATTATCTTTGTAATAGTTTGTATGTTTTTCCAGCCGTGACGTCACAGAAATAGAAACAGTTTCTAAAATGTAACTGGCCAACACAGCTGGTTAGGACAAAAACTCTGATTAACATGGAAAAGATACCTTTGCGATACCTTATCACGTTTCATGGCATCACGTCTGGTTAATTAGGACACAGTGTTAGAACATTCACAAACCAATCAGAATCAAGCATTCAACAGCCCTTTAATAAAAGACTACAGAAATGATATGCATATTAATTCATTAAAATAACTGCAATTAATCACATAGACTAATTGTGGCAGATGGGAGCACTGAATAAGCAAAAAGTGGCTTTAGAAGTCAATTGTGTTTTATCTTATTTCACCGATTATAAGAAATCTCTAATGGTAGTTAGATCCCTAATCTAGGGAATTTGTGGATGGTTCAGGATTCATTTTTATTGCATAATTTTTTTAATAATTAATATCACACTAAATCAGTGCATTAAATCGACAGTCATATGTGCACACTCCCATCCAAACCAGCATACACACTTTACATACCAAACTAGTCTTCATTTTCGTATGCTCAAACATAGACAGCATTCTCCAGCTTCTTTGCTTCTATGTGCACACATGACTGCCATTTCAAACGAGGAGAGAGCTTTAAGTGGTTAGGAAAATGTTTTGGACATTATGCCTCATCAGGAATTTCCTGCTGGTTTCATCCTTTCAAAAGCAGCTGTCACACACAGCTCAAGCAGCGCAGTAAAGCCATCAATAGGTGCTTGATGGTGTGCAAAGGTGATTATCAATAATCGATATAGCCGGTCACTCAGAGATGTGAGCATTCGCCAGCATCTAAGCAGTCACTTTCCTTATTCATTTCCTCCGCAATCACTCTAGATGCTCCATCTTCCATTCACATAAACTTGTTTCATATGGGACTTACTATACTGGGGGTTTGAGGAGAGGTAATTCCTCATTAGATGAGTCGAGTCAAATCGAAGCAGTTTGGAGGATGTGGAAGAGCATCAGTATCTCACATGTCTCTGGACCTTCAGCAGTAATGCACTGAGAGAAAATCCCTTTAATTACTCTGAGGGGCAATGCAGCACTAACAGGATTCTATTGTGCTGTCTTATAATGGCTATAATGGTATACAATCAGCATGGCCATTATTCAGGTGCAAACTTGACTCACTCACCCGTTTTCCATCTCAAATAAAGAGATTTTATTACAGCCTTTCATTTCATCTCTCCTAACACTCACTCGCTTTTCTCTCCCTCTCCAATAACACTCCCCCGTTCACCGCCCACTACAATAACAGAGAGAAAAAGAGAGATATCTAGGGAGAGAGAGAGCACTAAGGATAGTGAGTATAAGAAAGAGAATGATATCCAGACCAAGAATAATTACCAGGAGAGAAGAGGAAAGGAATTGTCAGAGAGAGGAAAAGGAAAAAGAGTGCAAGTACAAGAGAGAGTGAAAGAACGAGAAAAGAAGAGAAAAACATGAGTGGGTGAGACAGAGAGAAAAAGAGAAATAACGCGTAAGTGTGAAAGAGGGAGAGACCGAAAAAGAAAGCCACAGGGAAGACAGGCAGCGAAAGAGAGATACTGAGACAGAACAAATTTCCTATATGTCTGCCATATCAGAAGAACAAGGACCACAGCCACACGTAGAAGTGATTCCAGACAACATGCTGAGACAGATCCATTCAGAACAGTGCCAGATGCAAGAGAACACCTCATAACACTCGCACAAACCCACTCGCGCGCAGACACACACTTCAGATGGCTGCACTGTTCCAAAACCCACTGAGCATTTTAAGCAACAAGGTTTTTTCATGAGAAATATGCAACATAGTTATTCTGCCTTCTAAGATACCTTTTTAGACAAATTTCAAAGAATTACCCTATTACATATAGACTTCAACGGAAATGCAATCCCAGAATCCATTGTGTTGAGCTCAGAGAAAAAATAAATAAATCCAATATGGCTGATGATGCAAGAGAACTGTTGATTATAACAAACATTCATTCAGCTATGAAAACGATAAGTAAAATAGTACAACGCAATCAAAAATGCTCTACTGGAATCAACTAACCCTTCGCAAAGACTACTTAGTTACTGTAGCTATGTCTGACAAGCCATGCCACTCTCACACTACACATCATGTTCTCACACAATGAAAAATACATCACGGAGCAAAGAGGGCAAAGACAACACTCAACAGACAAGACAGAGCTACTTTTAGAATGAAACGAAGTCTCAGCTTTCAAATTTTGTAATAAATTCAAACAATACTGTTTTGTGGCTCTTTAATACATCTAATCATCTTTTCATATTTACTAGTCAAAGCACCAAATAAACATGAATGAACATCAGAAGGAATAGTATTTCAACTACGGAAAGACATCAATCCACACCATTTTTTTAGGTTTAAGTCCACCGAAGTTAATCTACTCTCCTGTCTGGTTTGTTTGTCTGACAAAATGGCGGATTCAACATTATAATTGGTCAGATCGCCTGTCAATCAAACTCCCTGCGAAGGGTCAATTGAGTGTGGAGTACACCTACGTATAACATCCCAAATCTTGTATGATATTACCTAATATTTATGTGCGGTATGTGTTTTTATGTGTATCAAAAGTACCCAGCTGTTAGCTTTGCAACATGCTAATGTCAAACTCTATTGAAATCAACTGAGGGTGGTGTATGCTTACAAAGAGCAGACTAAATCAGATACAAATTTACCCAATATTTATGTGTAATATGAGTTTTTAAGCTTATTAGATTAACTAACTGTTAGCTTAGCAACAAGATAATGTCAAACTCTATTGAAATCAATTGAGGGTTGAGTATGTCTGCATAAAGCGGCCCAAATCACATACAAATGACCCAATATTTATGTGCGTTAGTGGTTTTTTACGCAAAAGGTTTTTAAGCTATACTATTTTAAAAGTCGTGTAGCGTATTCCAGCCTTTAGGATCATGCTATCATCAAACTTTCAATCCATTAAGTGTTGAGTATACGTACTGTACGTCCCAAATCAGCCACTTATAAGGTTCCATAATGGTTATATTAGCTTACATTAGTAGATAAGCTTCCTGTCACCAACAAAAATTAGGCAACTGACATCAAAACTACAGCTCTGTCCGTCCCTTTCTTACTCACACACACATACATTCTGCCTTCAATCTGAGACTGTGGCTATTACAGTGGAAAATATTTCACCTTGACATGATGTGCCAGTTACATTCAATCCTTTTAACGTAACGGCACAAGAATCAGTCACTTACCTAACTTCAGCCTCACAGTTTTGTGATTTTGAGACTTTGGCTTTATATAAAATGTACTAGTCTGTAATTCAGCTGAAGTCAAATGGGGGTTACATCCACTTTGATCATCAATCAAGCAACACTTGATTTATTAGCTCAAGAGCCGACTGCAAGGATGTGTCTTCTCACCTCCCATGAGTTCAAAACTTATGCAGAGCAAAACGGAGGATTGTCATGCATAAATAAAGAGAGTGTACTGTGTATTCCTCCAAAATGTATAAATCTGTATTAGTAAAACTAAACACATCTTTCAGTATTAAACAAACATTTTGGTTTTGTATGCTCTATTGACAGCATGCTTCTGATTTCCACAAACAATTTTGACTTATTTCTCAGTTTTTTACAGTAAAACACTTACAATGGAAGTCTAGAGTGTGGAGGGTTTAAAAGCAGAAATGTGTAGCTCAAATTTTGGTTAAACCAATTATATTATTTATGCTGTACAAAAGTGTTTGGCATTTGAACTGTAATGTTGTCTAGATCTTATTTTTTACTCTAATACTGTTTTAGAAGGGTGAACTTCTGGTTATGTGTTACAAGACTCAATGTAAACAATCCGTTTCTGGTAGCCTTGCATGTACCGTGTCAAAATTACATGGTTTACTGGCTTTACGTGGTCATAAGTTATAACGTGAAAATAAAGATCAGACATAACTGCACAGACAAGGATGTGAAGTGATTCTTTCACATTAGTTTCATGGTGATACATATAAACATTCATATTCTTCCATTGTAAGAGAGCCCCGCATATGATATTGTGGCCATAAGTTAATATTAATAATAAGTTTATATATTAATATTAACTTATTAATTTTGTTGCCTCATTTTAGTTCAATAGTGGGCAACAGCTAAACTAGATAAAAATGACAGAACAAATTAGTATAATGTGGTAACAATTGAACTAAAATGAGGAAACATGGCCATGAATGAATGTTGCTAAAAATGAACAAGTAAAGGAAACAAATTCTTAATTCATGGTCGCAATATCCATTTTTAATCCACATGTTATGTGTTGGGCACTGTACATAAATATTTTTGCTTGTTTTTCAAAGTGAGGGATGATGCGAAATGTTCTTATGGGAGCTTGTTTTGGATCCAGAATATTTGTTTAAAAAGTTTCCAAACACTTCTTAAATCACACAAATATCTCTTCCCCTCTTAAGAAATCTCCTAGACAGATGTCCAAAATTCTTTCTGAGCTAACAGACATCTGATCCTGTCAGTAGTCCCCTGACAGCAGCAGCATTACTAACCTTGAATGTGTACTGCACGTGTATGTTTACTAAGATAGACAGCTATTTAAAACATTCATGCTAATGCCAGATACACAGGTGCATCATTATTACCCTCTGCTCCAAAAAGGTGACAAATGCCATACCAATTCTCCATGGATGTTTGTTTTGAGAGCTGATTTTCAACAAGCTTGTGTAACATGATATAGCCTTACACCCTCTAAATAACAGAAGTTCCTGTGATCAGACACTTTGTGCCCATTCAAACTGAGACAGCTTATGAATGCAACTTCTGAAAAACATTTATTTATATCTCTGATGATTAAGTTGCTTGATTATTGTTGGTGTTTGTGGCAAAAAAATCACGCATTCGCATCGCACGTCTAAATTTGGTCACTCCAAATGAGTCACATTTTGGCAGATCATTTGCTTTAAACTGAAAATTCTGTCATCATCCATCCACCCTCACCTCACTTGAAACCTGTGACTTTTTCCAGTAGAACACATAAGCAGTTACTATAATAATGGGCAAAGCTGCTTTGTTCCATAAAATAAAAATGCAACTGATCATTGGCTATGAAAGTCAGTTGCAAATTTGCTGGATTTAGAAAAAAAATTAAACCGAAATGATTACACTATATTATCTTGAGGTGCGGTCACATTCGCTAAATTTTGTGAGGGAAAAATGCCTATTGGCAAAAGAGTAGCACCACTCAATCCATGTGAAAATCCCTGAATAATGGTAAATGTGACCATTAAAAAAAGAAAAAAGAAAAAAAATGAGCAGTTGTTATAAGGGTAAACATGGAAGCACGGAAATTTGACATTCAAGAATCAATGAGGTTTGTAAGCATGTGGGTAGATTAATATTCATGTATGAATAAGAGCCTAAATTAAATCAAAGCACAATTGTGTGATTAGAAGACTTGGGTTTAATTCATAGGAATTACTTTTACATGCATGCAAGTTTTGGTTGCATTGACTTTCAATGGATCTACAAAAATGTAACAACATGAGGGTGAATAAATGATGACAGAGTTCCCTTTTTAGATGAACTATCCCTTTAAGTGATTTTCATCTGGTCAAACGTCTGCTCTTGCATATTATGGTTCACTGTAGACTTGTGTATGCTTTAATTTACAGGCTGCACTACATTGTGTATGGCTGTATCCAAGTTTTACCATTGTTATGATAGGAACATAATATGGGAAGCACACACATACTCTCATTCTCATTCACACATAGAGCAGGACCAGCAGGATGTGTCCTCGTGCCCGACTATTCACCCCAGTCCCCAGAACACAAAGTCCTCACCTTACTGTAGACACCCCAGGACAGCTCGGTCTCAATCACCATGACAACAATGCCAAACATGCCGAATATGAGCGCATAGTCACTAAGTCTCTTCCTCTTTTCGAACAGCGCCCTCCTGTGGCCTAGTTTGTAGCCAATGTTCTGATTCTTACGTTTAGAGGCTTTGGAAATGGTCCTCCCCGGGCCTCCCACGACAGCACCACCCCTCCTTCCGTTAGTCCCGCTCCCTGCCACGCCCCCCAGCACACCCCTGCTCTCAGAGAGGGCGTGGTTCTGGTGGTAGATGGACATTTGATTGGCCGAGGCCTCGAGTTCGTAAGCGTGTCCGTAAGGCGGATCCTCTTTTGAGGAGATGACGATCTCTGGGGGGTTCTGGGATTGTGATTGACTGTGTTGAGAGGAGGCCGCAGTATCCTGGCTCACGCTAGCCCCGCCCTCTTTGGTGTCACTTCCGCTGTCAGACTCGATGAGGTTCCGGCGGGAGGCGCTGAGGCGGCTGAGCGGCTTCATCACGCCGCCGCTGTACTTGCATGAGCTCATGGCGATCTCGGTAAAGGGGTTACTGTCCCGCCTGTGCACCAGGGGACTGGCCTGCCTGTGCTTACATCCCCTCTCTCGCTCCCTCTCCCTCTGCTCTCGCTCAGTGGAAGGCGAATGAGAGGAGTAGAACAGCGCGTTGTAGACGGGCGAAGTCTCCCCGCTTAGGCTATGTTGGCTGCCCAGGCAGGAGGAGAGTGGCGTGCTGGTGGGGTGGAGCGCGTTGGGGATTGGCGTGGACAGCTGGGGTGTTGTGGACAGGGGCAACTTGGGCAGCGATGCCGGGGGAAGGTTTGGCGTGGTGGGCGATGGAGTGCCATTGAGACGCTCCAGGCTGCTGTTGCCTCCCGTGTGATTCGAGTGGTTGTTCCCAGGGTAGCTGCCAGAGAGGGAGGCATGGGAGAGACCACCGAGAGGGAGGGGCAGATGTTGCTCTTCGTCTTCGCTCCCGCTGAGAAGGGCCAGACTCAGAGAGGGAGGGGGATCCATGGCAACCAGGCTCCAGCAGGTTTGTTTGTGCTCTTCTCCTCAACTCTGGAGTTTAGTTGGAGGGAGAGATAGGAAGAGAGAGAGAGAGAAGAACGGATTGTTATGTTATTTATAACCGAATAAAATTAGCAGGTGAAAGGGAGGCTGGATTAAATGGGGGACTCCCCTCATATTAATAAACCAAGGATGGACTGAAAGTGTTGGGTGACACGGAGTTGTTGCAATGTGCTTGAGGAGTTCATGTGGAAGAGGTTTGTGAGTGCAAAAAGAGAAAACTGATGAACCTATGAACCCATCCACATCTACTAATCGCTCTGAGCTCTCTCTCTCTCTGTCGCCTTCTCTCTTCTTCCCTCTCTCTGACACCCCCTCCTCTCCTCTCGCTCCTTCCAGCAATATCTGTCATATAAATGCAAGCGAGAGTCTCTGTATTTTTTAAGAAACTTATGCAATGGTCGAATCGTGGCCTCTGGACTGTCCTGTGACAAATGCAAGACTCATCACATTACCATCAATGTTCTGCATTATATTGGCATTTGAGTTGCATCTAAAATACACACTAGAAAGCATAATTTTAGTAATTCAGTACGCTTATAATCATGTAGAAATAGTTAGACTTCAGATATAAATGACAGAGAAAGATGTTTAATGAAATGAAAATCAAACTGTCTCACTTACCTCTCTCCTGTCAGTCTTTCTCCACCTTCATATGGTGATTTCAAAAGCAGTGCAACAATATTCCTCCACACTTTTTCTTTTTCATGTTGTCAAAATCATGCCAGCATTTCTTCTTCGCTCCGTTGTCAAGCAGTGATTCCAGATTGAATGTTTTTAATGACAGAAGTATAAACCGCTGTTTCTTAAAATGAGACTCCTACAGACGAAAGCTGTTGCGTTTAACACCTGAACAAGGATCGAAATAAAAGCGGAAAATAAATTGCGGGAAAAGGATTTAGTGCGCTGTTTAATATTTCAGGAAATACATCCACCCGTTGTGTTAATTAGCATTATTAGCCTCCTGTGAAGAAAAGCGCCTTAAAGTAGCATCTGTATATGAGTAAAGGTGAAAGTAGCGATAGTGTGATATTGTGTAGAAATGGATGCATGTCCTCCAGCTCTCACTCTGACAGCACATCTCTCATTCCCTCTCTCTCTCTCTCTCTCTCTCTCCCTCTCAACTTCTCTTTTGGGCTCCGTCTCTCCGCCCTGGTACCTCCTCTCTGCTCCTCTCATTGGACACACGTCACTGAACCAAACAAATAAGCTCTGAAAAAACTAGAGAACATTTCATTTAGAAAAACCACCTGCCTCCTCCACTGCTATTCCTGCTTTCCTAGCACAAAGATTTTTTTTTAAAACATAAAATAACAAAAACAATCGAAATAAATAATACAAGTATTATTATTATTATTTTTATTATAGTTGTTGTTAATTATAATAACGATAATGACGATGATGATTAATATCAATTAAATTGATTATTTTATAATTAAATGTTGATAAAGAATAATAATAGCCTAATAATAAAAGCGGCCAAATAAACAAACAAATAAATAAATTATTATGATTATTGTTATTGTCATTGTTAGTCTTATTATTATTATATAGTTGTTGTTAATTATAATAACGAAGATGATGATTCATATTAATTAAATTATTATTGTTTTAAAATAAACGTTGATAAAGAATAATTAATGATTCAATAAAAGCGGCCAATGAAATAAATAAGATTATGCACTCATGTAATAATGGAACTTGTAGCTAAATAATATCAAGTCACAAGGTTACAATAACTGTTGTCAATAACTAACTTGTCATAATTAATGTGTCATTTATACTCTATTTTATGTATGTATGTATTTATTTTGAAAGAGAGAATTTCAGCTTGGTTTCTTCATCAGTCATTAAAGTTGTCGAAAAAAAATTACCATGAACTTTTAACTGCAGGCTGTCACTTTGGCACCACTTTGATTTGACATAAAGGTTAGCAAAGACAGTAATTAAATTTAAGATATCAGTTTTAGTGTGCTGTCAGATTACTATGCTGTAGTCTGCATGGTTGTTTCAGGTCAACAAATCATGACATATTTTGTCATATGTCTCATCAGCATTGGTGTATAAACATACAGCTGCCACAACAAGTCAAAACCCACCAACAGGTGGCCAAGGGCACAGCCGCTAGCCAACTTCCCACAAAACTAGACCTAACTGCCCCTTTGTCAGAAACAACATTTGTCACCGGGAAATACATGGCTGCCAGTGCCGGCCTAACAAATGCTTTCAGGCAAACCTTTATGTGACCACATTGCTAATGTTAACATTCGCTTTTTACGATGAGAACAAACCACAGCTGCCTATTCAGCGCATATGTTCACCGCACAGGATGCTTACCCTCACTAATGCATGCTAGATACTTAAAAAAGGGGGATACAAAGAAATAAAACTGTTTAAATGAGTTTCCAGGTGAAAGTAGCCCATCACTTTGCTATCTCACGGCAGCAGTGTCCTCTCCATCATGCCATTATGTTCTGGCTCCGGTAATTACCACGTAAAATCCAACATTTCAGGCTCCCTAAACCGGGTATAGCAGGATGACGCTCCATCAGCGCAGACAGAGATCATTTCACTTGACAGGTACAAACAAATTAAATACATATGTCACCAGGAGAGAAGATTTCACAGATTTAGGGACTGTTACAGCACAAGCCATATGGCGCCCTGGTGACATCACTGGAAACACGCAGAGTCATCGTTCCTCACGATTCCTGTACATGTGACTGACACAGACGCACAATTCCCTAGTGTCCAAAACCCACAGTAAAACAACGATACAGAGAGGAAAACTTGAGAAGAGGGATTCAACAAGAAATAAAACAAACGGGATGACAGATAAAGGAGGTACAGCAGTAAGCTAGCGACCCACTGGAAAGGTCAAAGGTGACCGTGTAAAGACAGTGACATAATGGGACACAGCTGTCCAGTTCTAACTGGAGAAGACGAAGGATGACAGCTAAGAGCACAGCTCAGAGGACAACAAAAAGAAAACGAAAGGGAGAAATCCGTAATGCCGCTTTCAGTCTCTCCGGCAGGGAAGGTTATGGATACGCAGCGATGGGGAGATAGTGACACCAAACAAGTGCTTTTGTTCCTTTTGTGAAGAGAAAAGGTCAGCTTGTTCCTGAAGGACATCTATGAAGTGGTGTATTACAGCAAGAAAGTTCGAGAGAGAATGATAAATGCTGGAAAAACACTGGTTGGATAAATGTATATAATATGACCGAACAACAGAATGAGCACAGCCAGAGTGGTTACCATGCCAACACCAGAGTACACAGACAGTTGTCGTGTCTTTTTTCCCCCTGTTGGATGAAACCATTCTGTCTAAATGCCAAACAATCAGCATCGGCACGGGAGCAGGAGCTCTTCATCTTGATTTTATTTTAAATTGCACTTCTCGCTAATAGACATGTAGGCCCAGTGCGTTTGAGTGCATTGAGGGGATGACCACATCCATGCATCTAAGCAGGCCGTAAAATTCCCATCATCTCAATTCTCCATTCTCCACCTCGACCGAAACACACACACACACCCATGGATGCTAATCAATAGCAGAACGGCATCGCTCAGTGGGCAGCGGAGTGAAAACAAACCCACCTTATTTACTGCAAATGTGAACTCAGCAATACTACACTTGAGCTATGCATCATCCGCCGGGCCGTTGAAAACACACCGTGTTCTTGAAGTCAGTGGGTGGCATTGGTGACCCGTATGATTCAGTGGACATGCTAAACTCATGAAACGATCCATCAAATTGAGTCATGGCCCATAATCTTTCCTCCTTCCAGCCATTCAACTCCATTCGTCCCTTAGTCACATGCTTCCACACTGTTTGATGGTAATGAACAAAAGGGTTTACAGAACTGACGGAGGCAGAGAAATTTGAGAGCGAAATAAAAGGGGTGAGAGCGGGAGCAGGAGGAAGCAAGGAGAGAAACGAGGAATAAGAAGAAAATGGAAGAAGATAAGGAGAAGAAATGACAGGCAGTAGAGAGTGTGAGTGATAGAGGGCAGAGGGAGAAAGAGAAGGAGAGACAGATGGACAAACAGAGACAAGTAAACAGAAAGAGAGAGGGGTGCCACAGTAACAGTCTGGCGTGACGCTTTGCTTTAGATCCAATTCAAGTATGAACCCACACACACAACATATCCCTTTATCGAACAAATAGCTATAACCTTTAACAGAAAGACATGAAGAAAACACACACACACACGGTCTAAAAATATACATGGCCAAAAAATAAAGAAAGAAACAGCAGGCTTCAAAACAGTCTAAATAATCCACACAGGCAAGTGCAACGCAATCAGAGAGAGAAGTATTGTTCATGTTCACTAATGGACTTCCTTACTGCCCACACAGTGCTACATCAGCACTCAGTGCTACCATCCCGCCCGGCCCTAATGTTCTAGCAGGGTTCGGTCAATGTCCCCTGCCGTTCCAACTTGGCTGGGTTAAATGATGAAACATGTCTTAAGTGTATTGGAAGACAATTTTGAGTGGACAGAGTAACAAAAGAGTAGAATTTGGGGACGTGGCTATGTGACGCTGGAGAATTCGATCGATATCTGGCATTATAAAAATGCTCTCAATTTGTGACGCACTTACTGCATGATTGATGATCACTGGCATCTTTGCGGACAATTGCTTTTGTTGTCCCTATACCAGCTCTATTTAGACTCTTCTGTCTAAATAATGACAAACTTGACTTTGACCATTTGTCCCCCACAAAAAAAGTGATCCAACTTTTTTCAAATTGTTTAGAACTTTTCATTAGAGTTCAAAACATGCAAAAGTGTGCTATGCAAGTTTGTAAACACACAGTGGATGCTTTTAACTTAAAAGATGCCATTCGTCTTTGATGTATGCTTTGATGACTGCTGTGAATTGTTTTGTTTTAAATGTTTTTGTTTTGTTTTTTGTTGAAGTTTATTTCAAGTTCTGAGGTTTGTTTTGTTTTGTAACAAATGATATTGGATCCTTGTCTTATAAGAGTGAAAATACAGATTCTCTTTAATGTATGACTGCTGTAAGATTTGTGTTCAGGTTTGTTTTTCCATTTTGTTGTTCAAGTTTTTTGTTGAGTTTTATTTTGCTACAAGTTTTGTTTAAAATGCTTGTGATGTAACAATTACTACCAATTAATATCTCATTCACATTCTCAATTAAATCCCATTTAATTGACACTATGTAAAATTGTAATCTGTTAATGATTCCAAATTACATGACAAAAATTGTAGTTAGTAACGTAATCCTATATATTACACATTTTTGGTAATAAAATCAGACTACTTTTAGATTACTTTTGACCTAACTTGTTTATCATATTGATTTAAATAGGATAATCTTGTACCATCTTGATATACAAATGCAAAGAAAATGCTATTTAACATTACTCTGAATTCTAAATGAAATACTATAATTACTACTAATTAATATCTCTCAATATTCACATTTAATTGACACTATGATTTTCCATGATTATTATAATCTACAAATTATATCTATAATTATTTTTAAATCAGATGTATAACAAATAATTTTTGTAAATTAAATCTTAAACTCAAACGTGTTTACAGGGCACAAGCTAGATAAACTGTGATTTAGAAAAACAGATGTACTGTATGACTGCAGTTTGGGTCTCAGATTAGCATATATTGCAAATGTTGTGCTTGAGGCTCAATGTTGAGCTTGACTGTTATTCTTCACTCTAATTAAATATTACAGACATTCGGAATGAATGTACATTAAAGTATATACAAATGCAAATAAAATGCTATTTAACATTACTCTGAATTCTAAATGAAATACTATAATTACTACTAATTAATATCTCTCAATATTCACATTTAATTGACACTATGATTTTCCATGATTATTATAATCTACAAATTATATCTATAATTATTTTTAAATCAGATGTATAACAAATAATTTTTGTAAATTAAATCTTAAACTCAAACGTGTTTACAGGGCACAAGCTAGATAAACTGTGATTTAGAAAAACAGATGTACTGTATGACTGCAGTTTGGGTCTCAGATTAGCATATATTGCAAATGTTGTGCTTGAGGCTCAATGTTGAGCTTGACTGTTATTCTTCACTCTAATTAAATATTACAGACATTCGGAATGAATGTACATTAAAGTTGGATGTACTACCACTGGAATAAATTGGTTAATATGGGTAACAAATTGTGTTAGTTGTAAAATATCTATCAGGATGTTCAGCCACTAACCAAAAGTAATAACCGCAATGAAAATCAGATTTTAAATCTTTAACAATTGTTTTCTGCTGGTTACTGTAGTCTTGTAAAAATGGTAGCTTTGAGGCTAAACCACTTTACTTTATGGGTAGGTTTCAATGCAGAAAAACACAGTCTTGATAAGAAGTTTTACTTGGTTTACTTCATACTGAAGCAGACAAAACATGGGTTAACCGGGGGAAAAAAAAGAGCTATTAGGCTTTTACATGTTTTAAGGTTCAAGACACGTGACACCCTTCAAGGGTTAAAAGAAAAACCAGGGACTCCTTGCCACAATTCGACTACTGCAGCTGTTCTTTGACGTGTGAGGACATTTACCCTATTCTCTCTCTGCCTTATGCGAGAGCTGGAAACCTTTAAAGCTTTCTCATTACACACATACCACCTGCAGCCCTTGGAAAATTCCCTAAACTAAAGGCGACACGGTCAGGGTTAGCCTACTATAAACAGATTACTACCTAAATACCAGTCCATCAACCCTACCCTCCACTCACCTTTTCATTCCCTGCTCTCTCCATTTCAGCTCTCCCCTTTTCCAGCCACTGCTTTCAACCTCTATTAAATGTTGACTTCTTTCATTTGCTGCTGCATTATGCCTACGGATCATATTTCTTCATTTGCACGCATTCCCTGTTCTAATTCTAGTTCTTTCATAGAGCCTCAATTGCAAACTCAATCTCTTTTCTCACCATGCACCTTTCTTCTAGTTACGTCAAAACATTACTGACACTCTATTATAAGATTTAAGTCATAAGTTGTGCATTACATATAAACAATTAACAAGATGTATACAGCATTTATTAATCTAGGTTAATAAAGGTTACAGTAGTTGACCCCAAAATTTTAATTGTCATTTACTCACCCACAAGTTGTTCCAAACCTGTATGACTTACTTTCTTTTGGATTTTGCATTGTTTTTACACATACAGTGAAAGTCACTGGGGGTCCAAAAAAACAAAACTGTTCATTATTAGTTAATGAAACCGAACGCATGAACTATTCAGGGTTTCTGCAGATATGAACAAGTTAAATTTAAGACTTTTTAAGACCTTTTTAATACCACCTTATATGAAATTTAAGACCTAAACCTGTAATGGAAATACACATTTTATTACATACATATATGTAATATTAAATGCGTATAAATTAAAAAGAAAACAAAATATCATTGCTGTAATAAATTATATTTATTACTACGATATACAGTGAACTTTTCATATCAGCAGACAATATTCCAAACAAAATATCCCCGCAAAATAACTGCATCACTGAGATTTTTGGTGGAGTAAATTTATTCTGAAGCAATATTTTCATCAGTGTTCTATCAGCTTTTACATACTTAAATCTGCATATTTACCTTTACAAAGGCCTATTTTTAACCTTTTTAGATGTATGCATCATCTTACATGTCAAATTATTACAATTTATCAATAAATTCAATAAACACTATAGGGCTGCTACCAGTCAGATTAAATAATTTACACTGCAAATAACAATAATTACAACTGCAATAAATAATGTTATGAGATTAATGTTTTAAATGCATTTATGAGTATACAAATAAGAAATGTTGAGGGGAAAAATGCATACTTTTCAACTTACTTCTCAACTGAACTACCAGTAAGTGAAGGTAAGTCTCTGAACAAGTGAGTCATTGAGTCATTCATTCAACTGATTGAGAGTGTTATTGTGCTGGTATCTTAATTAAGGACTTTCGTGGACAGCTGACTCCTAAAGTTTTTGATATTCTTCATATTCTGTGTGGTGGTCAGATAAGTTTAAATAGATTTTGTTTTGATATATTAAACATAAAACATTGAATACTGATATTTGAAATCATTTAAAAATGAAAAGATACTTTAAATGTGTAATTAAAACCGCCAGGTAGGTGGCAGTAAGTCACTGTTAAGTGAGTCATTGCGATTGAACCGAATCATTTAAACGGTTGATTCATTCGGGAACGAATCAGTCATGTTGCTCAGAGACTCGAAACAGCGCTGTGGCTTTGTTTGGAATTATTTTTGTTGGCGAAATAGTGCAGAAACAGGCAATATGGTGTCTAAAACTTAAGTCTCTTAATAAAACTTATAGTTTATTAAACCGTTGTAAAAAAAAATCACATTTGTATATGGCCATTTTTGGAGAGAAAAAAAGGCACTCTTCCGTGTGAACTTGATTAACTATATGAAGTGGTATAAATATACACATTTTCTGCCCCCATGTCATGAATTTGTGATCATTCTGAATGTATTTTAATAGACCGAATCATGCCATAAAAGAGCGCACTAGACTTCACGTAATGTGTGCACTCTGTAAGTTAGGTGTTTTGAAGGGTTTTTTTTGCGTCGTGAGAATATTGAGCAAAATAGCTCACTTGTCATGGTGTTATTTAACTATATCATGTTATGAATAAACTAAACATTTTGAATTTTTACCTCGGTGTGTTTCTTCTGAGTTTATGTGTGCGGTCACGCTGTTCTGAAGTCTCGAGACAAACAGAGTGAGCCTCAGCGCGAGCTTGTATTCTGCGAACTTACTGCAGTTCTCTCTGAGGCCGCAGTAACTTGCCGCAGGTTTCTTCGGTCTGTCCAATGATTGTAAAGTCATTAGGTCCGTCAGACTTAAGATATTTTAGCGGTAATGAGACCAAACAAATTTAAGACCCATCGAATCCGAACTTAAGACATTTTAAGGCCTTATATTAGGGAAACGTTATTTAAGACTTTTTAAGACGTTTTAAGGACCCGCGGACACCCTGCTATTGCTGTGCAGTGTTACCATCAAATCTTTCGCTGTTTCTGTGACATAGAACAAAGATGTCCTTTGAGGTAAGGTTACAAGCGGTCCAATATAAAATTGGTTAATTTATGAAAGAAATTCCATAGATTTGGCGCGCACTGTGTATAGCAGCACATTATAACCTCATTATATAAGCCACAGATATGCACAGAATTCTAAATACAGTAATAACACTTGTGCTGCGACAGTTGGTGTGTAGGTGGAAGTTAGAAGGGAAAGCCCTCAGAGGTTGATCTTTATTTCTCTCACACACACACACACACTTCACATTACATTAGTGCATTTGTCATTCTAGCCTAGGCAGGCCTGCAGAACAACTTTGATTTGACCGAGTCAGCTGGTGGAAGACTGTGCTTTTCGTGGGAGGGTAAAAGCGGTGTAACGACCTTATAATGTGTGAGCAGTCTTAAATGTTTTGTTTCAGGGCTCAAAACAGTGTCAGCTGTTACAGTGCATCACTAGGATGCCACAAGCACTGGGAGCAACAGCCATGAACACACAGCACTGGCGTTTAGTGACCTTTACTTTAGTAACTCATTAACCAATAGCAGTCAGCTTCAGATCCGTGCTCCCGACTGTTTCTTTTTCCCGAGGCCTTTCCTGCTACCCACACTACTTCTTCACGAACTCCCCTCATTCCACCCTCTCTTCTCTGGGGGCATCGATCACATCATAGACCAGACTAACGTTTCGCTTGTTTGACATATGCTTCGAATTATTCGCTCAGTTCCGAATCAGATAATGACTTTTATGAGTCTGACAGACAGACACGGTGGATGAACCCTTGATGTGGACGTTTATAACGCAGGCTAAGGGCGAGACGTTTTTTTTAAGTGTGAAATTAGCAATAAAGTTCACAACCGCAGCTGGTGGTATTTTACGCCTTTCCCAGCCTATAAAAATACCATCAGACAGAATCAGCAAACTTGCCAGTGAAATTAGTGAGGGGAAATTAAATCACACTAATGTTCATTCTCTTTTGCAGCAATCTCGTTAAGGGGTTTGATCAATTCTCAAACCTGTCATCTGTGAACTACACGCGACAGGGGAAGGTCGCCATCCAGCGGTTATAAACTAGCTTAAAGATGGCTATTGTATATTCGCTCAGTTCCGAATCAGATAATGACTTTTATGAGTCTGACAGACAGACACGGTGGATGAACCCTTGATGTGGACGTTTATAACGCAGGCTAAGGGCGAGACGTTTTTTTTAAAGTGTGAAATTAGCAATAAAGTTCACAACCGCAGCTGGTGGTATTTTACGCCTTTCCCAGCCTATAAAAATACCATCAGACAGAATCAGCAGACTTGCCAGTGAAATTAGTGAGGGGAAATTAAATCACACTAATGTTCATTCTCTTTTGCAGCAATCTCGTTAAGGGGTTTGATCAATTCTCAAACCTGTCATCTGTGAACTACACGCGACAGGGGAAGGTCGCCATCCAGCGGTTATAAACTAGCTTAAAGATGGCTATTGTATTCGTGAATTTAACCCTCCAAACAGCACTTTCAATATCATATGTACAATAGTTGTTTAAACAAATGTACACAGTAAAAGTCACTGGTATAGGTTCAAGCAAACAAATACCATGTAATGAAGATGAAACCGTTTATACAAGTTTTTAATTTTGCTTATATAAATTGGCCAGGACAGGCTGTCACATTTTCAAATGTTATTTTATAGCTACAATATATTAATTGCCTAAAATTTTGAATTACCTCATACATTTATTAATCATTTTGTGTTTGGTGAAATTCGGTGAAAGATTGTATAGTTGTAGGTGTCCAATCATTATAGAAGCCTATTATAAACAGAAAATAAACACACACCGTATGATATATATTCATTAGGCATATATTTCAAACTAAATGTATATTGGGGCCTACACATAAAAGAAGATCCAAGGATGCTCTGGCAAATCATTCCAAGAAAATTATCAAGGATATTTCCCACAAAGTAATGTACTCAAAAACAACAACATTGCACTGCAATCTTGAGGGTTGGAATGTGAAGTAATTTTCATTTTCAGTCCAGTAAGAGATCTTTTTACACACCATTCTGCTATTTTTTCTATAAATGTAACTAAAAATTCAGATTAATAAACCTGAATGTCTTAATAAAATGGGAATAATGTTAAGGAAACATTAAAATATCATACATTATTATAAACTAGCTATTTAAAAATGTGTCATGGAGCAGTTTTACCCTGCTCATTTTCTGGCCATATTTCCAGGATTTTTTTTTTTTCAGTAGATATCTGAATATAATTAGGTGGATTAGTTTTATCTTCTTTGGAAAAAGTAAACAGAGACAACTTGGCCCTCTCTGCCCTAAATATCCCCTTCCAAATATGCTGAAAAATCCATGCAGTTACGGTTACACTATAACCAGAGCAAGTTCAAAATTTGTTGTGAAAATAAGATATTAATCTGCAGCACATGGAAAGAAAATATTCTTTACTTTAAACAGAACAGAACTAATCTTAAAAGAATGTTTGAGTAGGCATACAGATGTTGGAGGCATACAGATTCAATCACATTTGCTGAAAGGAAAGAGTGCGCATTGCTTTAGTGCATCAATTAAAGGTGTCTGAACACATTAAACATTAGCAGGACAAATAATATTCCAAGAAACAGTTTATATCCACAAAGATGCAGGCACACACACACATACAAATGTGCATATGATTGATTTGTGCCGTTCATCTGCCCACTATAGCTATCACGAATCAGAATGTAGACTATTTGGCTGCATGCAATATCTACCATGAGCCTCTCAAACAACACACACAAACAATAGTGAAAACAGAGCATACAAACCTCATATAAAAAGACATTCTAAAAATTAAAAGATAGAAAAAAAATGGGATTTCAAAGTTACGAATCATTACAAAATATATACATACAATATATACACATACATAAACACACACGCATATATATAAACTCGTTCAGCAGACCTTATATATACATCTGTGTGCATATGTATCTGTATGTACATTATGTATACATTTCAAGCAATCTAGTCCAGGTGTTTGTATGTGGAACCTCACATACTGCAAAAAATAAATAAAACAAATCTAAATTTATGTAAATGCAGAAGTTCACGGAAGTGTTTGGATAATTTATAGGTAAATGCCAAATTAGTATATGATGATCAACTTAAGAGTGAAAGATCACCCAAAAATTTTAATTCTATCATTATTTGCTCACCCTCATGTCATTCTAAACTTGTATACATTTCTTCATATCTGAAGAACACAAAAGATGATATTTTGAATAATGTTGGTAACCAAACCTGGTGATCATTGACTTCTACTGTACATACAAAAACGACACAGACATTTCTCAAAATATCTTCTTTCATGTTCCACAGAAAAAGAAAAAAATCGTGCAGAATTGGAACAACATGACGGTGAATAACTGATGACAATTTTCATTTTTTTGAGTGAACTAAGCCTTTAAACCACTTTAATTGAATGTCTCTAAATGCGTGACCTGACCAGCATCACCTGTCATTAATCTTTTCATTGAGTGAGAAATACCTAAATGTGTCATGAATCAAACAGACGAGAGAAAAAGTGAGAAACAGAATTACCCTACAGCAATCTGGCCACGCATTCACGTAACAGTATTGTGATGGTAGCAAATGGGAAACAATGAGAGGGAAACCTACTAAAACAAATGCAACCCTGTAGTTATAGCCTTCTAAAAACAAAAAAAACAAAAAAAAAAACTACTTCGTCATGTCTCATCAAGTCCAATTTGCCTTGGGTTTATAGCTCTGTTGCCATGGCAGCATCCGTTCCTGCTTTGTCATGATGGTTAAAGTTCAAATCCCAAAGCCACAGGCTTACCCTGGTTGTCCCTCTCTACAAGACAAACCTCCTCAATTCTTTCTCTCTTGCTGCTGGCCACTCTTCCACTCCCTAAATCCCTTTATTTGTTCTCTCTATCCCTAAAAGCCCTGTGCTGCAGAATTAAAATTGTTGTTATTTGAGCCCGAGCAGCTATTGGGGTCAAAGGCGCAACCTGGAGGGCCCGGCGCCTGTCTGTCCCCGCTTCCTCCCTTTGTGGCTTCTCCCTCGAAACTTTTTTCTTCCAAGGGCTTCCCGATCCAGGCGCCATATCCATGTTGGTTCAGCGCCAGGAAGAACAGCCTCTTGGCATCCTGGAATGAAGTGGCGGCCATTTTAGCGTGGGCATAGGATGGTTGTGCCAGCAGATCGGCTCGGCCTGCATGCTGGCACAAAGCGTGGAAGAGACGGAACAGATTGGACTTGGAAACCTGCGATATCTCCATCTTGGGACTAGCATGAAAAGAGAAGAGAAGTCTAGGTGTTCGGGTGAAGTGCTTCGGGTAAATATTCAATTAGTGAGATTAGCTGGATTTCCTTTTTATCACTGTGAAATGTGACAGATGGGTCGGTCTCTCACCTGTCCACTTTGCCCTTGGTGCCATCCAGCACCTCCACGGTAAACTGGTCCGGGTGACTCCAGTTAACGCTGGACTCTTTGGTCTTACCTGTGTGGCGTGTGGAGTCATACACACTCACCCTGCCCACCTGCACCAACAATATGGAAATTAAGTGAAACCCAAGTAAAAACAAAACTTCCACAGAACTAAATGCAGTGTGTTTTGTGTGAGCGTACCTCAGGATGGTTAAGAGTAAAGTTTGCTGGTAAACTCTTTTTGAACGCATCCCCGTCTCTAGCCAATCGGCAGCATACTGCTCGAGTCAGGTGACCATGACTGTAGAGATACCCTGAACAAACACGTATCAAAAATAGTTTATGAATAAAGCTCTAACATTGAGACATTTAAATAATAATAATACATTGTATAACACATTATTATTATAGTAAATATTTAATAAATTAGATCAGATTTAAATAGTAATATGGTAATAAATTATTAATTTTAAAATGATATTTTACATATAATTTATGATTATAATTTTATAATGCATGATCTATTGTTATTATTACAGTAATATTTTAATACATTATAATTTCAATAATTTCTTAATATAATTTTTTTAAACAATTGTAGTAATACATTATGAATTTTAAAATGATAATGTACATGTGATTTGTTTTAATAATTTGATAAAATACATAGTATTTTCATATTTTATAATGAATTGTAAAATAATTACTTATTATGCTACACTTTATATAACTTAATTACTACTATTATTGTTATAGATAATAATAAACATACCAATATTTTGTATTTTTTGTAAATAATTTGACTATAAAAAAATGCTGATTATTAATAATGCATTTTAAAATGAATTCTAAATTACACAACTTAATTATTACTACTATTATTGTTACAGATATACATATATATATATATATTTTTTTTTTTTTATAATTCTAATACTACTATACATAAAATAAATACCAATAATAAAAATACATTTTATAATGAATTTGATATAATTATTAGACATGTTTATATTATTTAATCAGTTATTTTTACCTGATTATAAATCAGTTTCAATTAAACTGACCTTTAGGACTTGGATGTAAAGCCTTTACTGTAAATAGAACTAAATAAAACACACAAAAGACAGGCTTGAAAACACTGCACTTCATTACTCAAAGCATGGCAGGAGTGTTTACCAAGAGTGATAGAGCGCAAATACACAGGGTGGATGAAGTGGCTAAGGAGCGCCCCCTGTAAGCCGAGCACGTTCCAGCGCAGGATCTTGTCGCTGCAGCTCATGGTCCTCAGGCGCTCACCGTGCTGAATGCCATCCCATGTGGGCACAATATCACTGGACTCCACTGGGATGGTGCCTTCGCCTGAGAAAAGAAATGGGTGGGGAATCTTAGATCGTTCAAAATAATATGCAAGAACATATGAATTGACATAAGTAGAATCCCATAGGAGAAAACTTTTACACTGTCTACAGAAGCTCTAGCAAACTAGTAATTAGCTGTAAGCATAATCCGATTTATCGCTGGAGATTCAGAAAACTATGTCACAATACATCATGAGGCTGTTTTTTTTTTACTTCCTTGTCAGCAGTGTTAGACTCAGCACAACAGCTACCCAAGCACAACTGCCAACATCATGTGCCGACCTGTTAAGTTAAATCCACAGGAATACATCAGCTTATCAGCCAACCGTTTGGCCACGTAATAGCTTTTCTCCTATCCCACTAGACAATGGCAGTTTTGCCTGGCAAAATGTCACACTTACGTGGCTACAGAGATAACCATAACCAGATGGCACTGATGAACACTGCTGAGTTAATCCAACAGTTAGCGCACTAGAGTTAGTGTACCCGATGTCCTGGAATTATGCCACAGCATGTGTGTACAGTAGCAGTCCATTTAAAATCAGGAATTCCAAAGATAAATGTTATTTGGAGGGGTCTTTGAATTGAATTTTTAAGTGCAGATATCAAATCATTCAGAAGATCATGATTAATCTGAAAACCTTTATTTTAACGCCATAGATGGGGTTTACAGAGTTTTTTTGGTCTCTTACCATTCTCCACCTTGGTTCTGAGCTTGCCCTGTTTAACGTTCTCAAAGAGAGGCATGTGCTGAGAGCCGTTTAATTCTGCGGCCTCGCTGCATGACTTATCGAACAGAGCGCCATCGCCACATGGAGCAGTGCTGTGCGACAAAGAAAAGAGCACATGAAAGCAGTGTTATCCATGTTTGCAGATGAATCTCGGTTCTTAAACTAGCTTGGAGGAGAGGAAGTGCATGTCTTACCTAATATATAGATGAAAGGTGATGTCAGATTTGATCTTCAGCTTCCCATCGTCTGCCACCTCAAAAATAGTCTCATCACCAGGGCTTTCCCAATGCTTCATCAGCTCGCCGTACAAAAACCTGAGCCATACAGATTTTACAAACAAGACACGTTATTTAACAAAGATTTAAGTTATTCTGCTTTTAGGGCTGTTGGTGAAAATCAGTATATTTTTTGTAATAATAGTTAATAGATGGTGCTTTTTACACATCTCTCCCTCATTTTTTTCTAGATTTATTTAACTGTTAATATGAGTTATTTCAATATAAATATTTAATAAAAATAATAAGTCGATGTATTTTAAATATTTATTATTGCATATGTAATTAAAATATTATATATGTTAAAAATAAACTATATATTAATTTAGATATAAATTAATAATATATTTTAAATATACAATATTTGTGTATTTATAGCTATATTTTTATATATATTAAAACCAAACTATATATTAATATATAAAATGAATAATATATTTATAATATATAATTGTATTAGTTTACATTAATATGCGTCTATATTATTGCCATATGAGCACAAGTGGCTGCAGTCCTTAAGTTTTGCCTCTTTGTCGTCATCTCTGTTAGAAAACCTGCAATTGCAGCTGTTTGCGGGAATTATCTTCCTTGCGTGGGTTGTGAGTCGGCACGGTTCCAGCACGGATGAATCTAATGTTTTGAGGAGTATGCGTTTGTGGCAGTCAGTCACCGCACCGGTGTGGATATTTACTGTACTTCGCAATCACAGATTCTAGCCTACGTCTTGGAATATATGACCCAAATAAGAGTTTTCACCAGATATTGTCATCTGAACAAGTAACAAGTCTGCCATGTTTGTTCTGACCAACTAAGGAAAAAAGCATTACAATAAATCTCGCTACCAATGGTGATTAAATCCAAAGATCGGTTAGCTCATATCACATCAAACCGTGCAAATTATTATTATTGTTATGCTTTATTCTCAAATTATTAATGATAATATCAGCATTGCATGATTAGGAGTATAGTGTGTATTAGCATGTAGATTTCAATTTCTGCACAGTCTAATCTAATTGTCATATTCTACGAATTTCATATTAAGAAATTCTTTAAACCCAAAAAGCAAACTATGCTCCCTTCAAACTGGTTGTCTTTAAAATATAAATCTTGTGTAATCCCAGGTTATCTGTAATCAGAAGAACATTTAAAACTGAAATATAATTTAATTTCATTCACATGTTTCATAAACACAATCCTTTCTGGATTACAATCTGCCATCAAAATGATAAATTTAATTATTCAAGCTGCAGTGAGAAAAGGCTATAAACGATCCTGCACCTGCAGGATCCTCATATGCAATAGCCTATTAGCAAGGACAACTTCTTTATGTTTACAGAAGTGACGTAATGACGCAGCAGCATGCTCGATTTTCCCGCCAAAAACCTACCCGTACCATTCAAATTAGAAAACATTATTATAAGTTAACCGTTGTGAATCGGGCTAAAGTAAGGCGATGGTTTTGAACACTGGCTGGTTATGTACTAGCTCAAACACTGATTTCAGATCATTTTAAACCAAAAAAAGTTAATGACTGCAGCTTTAAATAACATTAATATATTTAATATATATTTCCAAATATATATTAATATATTTCCATTTATAACTCAAATGTACCATAATCATTGAAAGACAGAAAGAGAAAGACAGTAAGCATTCGAGCAGACATTCTGTCTGTCTCACAGTAACATCTGCAGAACACTAAATATAAAGTCAATATATTTATGAGATGCTGTGAAATAAGACTCCATCTTGAAGAATGGGACGGAAAAAGCTGTAGAATGAGAGGAAAAATGAATTATGCAATTCATGCTGCAAGCTGATACCGGATAAAGCCTCTTCTGGAGATGATTTCTGCGTGGCAGTCATTAACGGTGTCCCCTCGAAGACTAAGCTCCTCTGCCTTCACACAGCGGTTTCCTACAGGCGTAAGGCCACAACAATTACAGCACATCTCTAATTACAGTGCACACATCATGTTGGCTGTGTCTGTATTTAAGTTTATTTGTATGTCTGTACCTGTCCCGAGGCTGACAACTGTTCCGAGAGTATCTGATCCTTTCCGCATCACGATGGTAGCAAGAATCTTCCTACCCAGAAGGCTGTGCTGGATGCGTGCTGTGAGGGCATTAAAGCGCTGATGGCTTAGCATGGCGATCTGATCATGCATCGTACTGCCTGACACTGGCAGCTGAAACATACAAAATCAATTTTAATAATTGTCGCACATCTTTCTGGAATACTTATGATTGGTCAAGAGATAACATAGCACTGAATCACTGATACAGCAAACTGGTTTTATATAATAAATAACTTTAATAAATAAACAAACATGCACATTATTTATGGCATCGATAAAAAATATATTTATAAATATTTTAAGAAGTATAATTAAATGTAAATTCACACACGATAAAATTTGTGATAGTATCGTATCTGCACGGTGTTGTTTATGATGAGGGAATTCATGAGCACAAAGAATTCAATCACACTAAAGTCCGGACTTTCCAGCGCCTCCGATAATCGATCGGACGTTTTCGAAACGTTTCGATCGAACGTTTTCAGCGCTGACTAATCGATGCATCTCTGATTGGCCATTCTAAGCTCAATGGAAACGCACGTGAAAAACAAAATCTGTTGCAGTGTGCACAAATCAAAATGTAATTCCACGAATAGACACTTTCCATTAATTTTTACATTTTGTTTTAATCGCAACAGCCGCAATCAATTGTTTAACTGTGTAGGGGCAATTTTTGCCCCTCTATCTTTAATTTGTGACATTTTTGCCACAAGCCCCTGTTAATTTCCAACCTTGCCACATATAAATGTATGCGTTTAGTACATGTAAAAACCTTTCAAATAGGACCCAAAATTAACATTTGTTTTGGCGAGTAAATATGACTGAATTCCACAAAATTCAGAAATTCTAAAAAAATTTACAATTCAAAGTTTTCTTACACAGAAAAGCTATTGTAAACTGCAACATAATAGTCAAATTGCAGGAACAGGAACAACACTTAGCAATGTAAATGTGCGCAAAAAACTTACGCAACATTGTCTTTCCATCAGAAGCTTATCTATATAGCAAAAACCCACCAATTAAATTTGGTACTGCTTTCAAATATTACGACCCCTCAATATTTAATAGCACTTTGTTAATCAGAAGTTAATGCATAGTTAAAAGCTACTGCTAGTTTTATTATGGACTTTTATTAAAGTTGCTGCACGTTTAATACCTCCGGCGTGAGCTCTCCAGTACGTGCTGCTTTCTCTGCTTCTCCAATGAGCACTCGAAGAGCAGCGTCCGCTGCCTCCTGCTTCCCCTGCTTTTTATTACTAGCACAAACTGCAGGAAACCACCGCCCTCCCAATTTAGCCTGGTATGTAAACCTAAAAAGAGAGAGAGGTAAGTTGATTTAGTCTTTTTAATGTGTGGCCGTGCAGCAGGGAGTCACACACTGAGATGGGAATCCTGCTGCTTTTGTGATAAGAACATAAAGATCACAAAAACATGACCGAGAGAAAGAGTGCGCATGTACTTGGGCTCGTGCGAGGGTCCGGACTGGCCCACCAGGCGGATCTCAGCAGCGAAGCCTCGAGCACGGGCATACTCGAGCAGGCCGGACACAGCGTTGTTGTTCAGGTAGTTGATAAGGTCACCCACACCTGCTTCATGGGCCGCCTGGAGCTCAGCTGCTGTCAGAGCGGGTAGCGAGGGGCATGCGGGAATCGCTGGCTGAGACTCATTGTCTCCCAGAGGGCAGAAAGTACCTGGAGGCTAAAAGAGAAAGACTGGGTTTAATCTACCAGCACACAAAATTCTCCTTTTCCTGTCTTTCAAATAGTCCTCTTTTCATTCTTGTACTGTCTCCAAACTACTCTTCACCTTATTGAGATGTAGTAGTCCATCTCCCATTAGCTCTTTCACGGCCTCCTCCGCAGCCAGCTGCTTCGCTGCTTTCTTACTGGGTGCTGAGGCTTCTGGGAAGAGACGCTCCCCAACCTTTACGCGGAACATAAACCTGACACAGGAAGTGAAGGAAAAAACAAGAAAGATGGTGAGAGAAAGAAGTGAAAATGACAAATCAGTCAGTTGACACGGTCTTTTAAAATCTAACGAGGCAGTTCTTTTCTATTGAGCTCTGAATTCTCCAATCAGTTTGAATAGTTTCACACAGAACAGAATGAAATGGCTACAACTGAATAAATCAGCACATTAGAATGATTTCTGAAAGATCACAGTTGTCTTTTGTAACTACCTCTGCATCTTCAACTGTATAACAATTTGTTGCTGCAGTAAAGCACACTGAAACATTGAGAATGACAGAAATAAAAAATGTGAAATTATGCATACAAGCATGCTGTCAATTCATGATTTTGCCTACTAGAGCCAAGAAATATTTTTGTCTGGTAATGCTAATTTGGCAGGCAATGATACATTTACATCAAGGCCAGTAATCAGAGCCACTCTTTTACTAAAGGCCATGAATATCCACTGAGACATGAGAGAACTGTATATGAATGTTTGTGGAGGCTTTCCTGAATTAAATCCAATACCAAGATTTCTCATTTAATCTGCTGTACAAGAAATTACATTCATCAATTTTGTTTTCAATCTGCTATTCACATCGAATATCTGAAAAAAAATACAGCTACCCCATCTGGAGAACTGCAACTTACTGCTCATAAAGTAAAATAAAAGCTTTTCTTCAACAGAGATCAAGTTTCACTGATCTGTCTGTGTTTTGTGTTGTAAATTAGGGTGTGCATTGCTACACCTGTACAACCTTTAGAAGCTGCAAATTTGTCTATAAAATCATATTGCATTTTGAAATGCAATAACACATTTAACATTTCATATTGCTGCTGCTTAGATATTAAGGGTAAAAAAAAAACACACTAAAAATTACATTGGGAAATCATTGAAAAAAATAAATCATCATCATCAAAGGCCACACATCTGAAAAAAGTTAATTTGGCAAAAATATACAGGGACACCTTTTGAGTTTTTGTGAGCGTCCGACAATATATTTTTAATAAGCACCCTATTTCAAATTTTTAACTCAGACCAGCTCTTGAGATTTGCGCAGCTCTCAGGTTTGCGTAAAATGCTCGGCGATCACTGCAAACGCTCAGATTATATATTCATTTAATTAAATATTCAGTTTAATAATCCTCCTTTTTTTATGTTGTTTAATAATTTCTCAACATTTTGGACGAGGATTACACAAAGCAGACATTGTATTTTATAGGCAGCAAAGTCACACCGTAGGGGCAAAGGGAATTAAGGACACAGAAGAACACAGATGGCAAGAAAAGGGGAACAGAAAACGAGTCTGGGAAGAGAAAAGAATAGCATTACCAAAACAACAACATAAAGCTCAGTAGGTTCAGTAACTGCAAAAAGGGGAAATGGTAAAATATGTAAAAAAAGAAAGAAAAGGAGAGTAAAGGACTTTAAGAGGGAGAGCAAGAGTGAGAGAGGATAGTACAGAAGGTGCATGGAGAATGTGCGGAGAATGTGAGAACAGCAAGGGGACAGAAGTGCCTGGAAAACACATCAGGACAAAAAGCATGTGACTTTCTGTAGCAGGATTAAAGAGATGTAACCTAAAGTCCTTTACTGTGGGATGTGTTTTACCGTGGATCATGGGGTGGCCCGTCCTGTCCGGTCTTGATAAATTGGATGGCATGCCCACTGCGCTGGCTATGCTCCATTAGGACAGATACAGGGTTCTTTCCTCCAGGTAAAGACCGAGACAGAGCCTGGGGTGGAGTATCCATATCACCCTTTAGAAATGAGACAGAGAAACTAAATGTATTTTTATATACAAGTTACAGGTACACAGCATATCAAAACTGCTATGAGAGATTAAATGATTAGGTTTCATGCAACTTTGACAATGAAAACCAAAAACAAACATACTAGCATTTCATCTGCCAGGTCAGTGATTGACTCAGCTCCCTCAACGTTCGGTTCTTCCTCTTCTCCATCACCTGCTCCTTCCATCTCCTTCCAAAGAATCTTCAGGGTTATGGCTGCAGCATCTTTTTTGGCCACTTTTTTGTTTGGACCCTCAGCCGTTGGAAACCTACGACCATCTAGCATGACCTGCATCCGAAACCTGAAGACGAAAAGAAAAACCTCAAACTATAAATCCATGAAAACACAGTTACTGTGTTTCTACTAATTCTTAATCATGCAACCCCATTTCACCTAAATTCACTAGCAAGAGAACTTCTGTAGCATCTCCAAAAAGCCTTGGCTGGTTCACCAATTTTTAAATGAATCACTGCTGTGTAGCAGCTTTCCAAACATACTCGCTTCCAAAAAAGCCAGAGGCTTTAACACAGAAAAACTAATGCTCATATGCACCCGTAAACAAGCTTCTCATCAACTAACCTGGGGTCATGTGAGGGTCCGGACTGGTCCAGAAGTAGGAATTCACAAGTGTGTCCAAGATGCTGAGCAAACTCCATCAGTCCGCTAACTGGGTTCTTACTGCGGGCCTCTTTCAGTTTCTGCGATCTGCTTGACTCCAGGCTTTGGGCCGGGTGAAGGGGAGCAGCCAATGAAATGGCAACCTCGGAGCGAATCGTGTTTAGGAATTCTGGAATGTCGTCAGAGGCCCACTGTGAACGTTCTCCTCCATTACTGGCCATATCTTGATAGTAGAACTGATGGGGAGGAGGTTGGAAGTAGTGGGGTGGAAAGGAAAGTTCACTGGGCTTGCGTGGCATCGCCTCAAGGCCAGGCATGTCAAGCTCTGTGATGCCATGTGTGTTGTTGCCTAAAATCTCATCCAATAGATTTTCACCCCCATCCATCGGCTCTGCTGCGGTACCACCTGAAAACTCAAGTCTATAATTTGCGTTTGTAATCGTTTCTGCTGCAAAGTTCAACATCTCTGCACTGTTTTCATCCCGTTTTGCAGTTGCAGTGGCTTTTCGTTGGCGGTCCATCTTTTCCTGCCGGTGTACACTAAGCGACCAGGTAGGTGGTGTAACTTCAGAGTCACGCCTTACGTCACCTTGTTTCTCCATTGAATAGAGTGTGGGATTAACCTGCTTGGCACTTCTCAGGCCAAGGTTCTTGGCAATCACAAGCGCATTGCTTGTACCTGCTTCGTAGAGGTACTGTAGGATCTTTTCTTTGCTATCTTTAGTATCGGCCATTGTTGGCAAGGTTACTGACTGCACAGCAGGTAAAAGAGTCTTTTGAACCTGGTCAGGACGCAACGTTTCACAGGTATCTTCACCTTCTGAGTCCTCTGACTGGTCAGTGGAATCGCTGTCAGCCTCAACAAGGATCTGTGATGCAGAGGGAGCACTGGTGCTGATGAGATCCCCTGTGGCCTCTTGGTTTATGGATGACTTCTGACCTGGCTTTGTCTCAGAATCCTTTGAAGACTGCGTTTGTTCTCTCTCTTTGATGGGCTCACTGTCCTCTTCCTTGCGGAGTCTCCACAGAGGAGGAATCTCACCTTGTTTTACTGCTTGGTTTGTACTTAAGAGGGCATATAAAGCCCTATTAACAATCTTCTTGGGAAGGCCAAGCTTTTTACCCAAGGCCCTGGCCTGAACGGTCTCGTCTGGCCCGAGTGACGTCAAAAAAGCGAGGACCTGTTGCTGGATCTCAGGGGTCAAATACAGAGACTCTCTGACCGAGCCAGGAGAACTGGAAACCTTGCTGGCAAGGCTACTGCAGGACGAGGTGTCAGAGGTGTCTACCCTTGTTACCCGGTCACCCAAACTCAGACTATGAAGGCCCGAGGACACATTATCTACCTGTGTATTCCAGTAGTGCTTAGTGTATTGATTTGGATAATACTGTTCCTTCTGGAGATAGTGATTCCAGTGTGACCTTCTCTTAGGTCCAGGTGTATTTCCGAAGTTCTGCTCCCTTTGCCAGTTTCCTCGGCCTCTGCCGTAACAGTCTCTTCTTCCAAAACTGCTACCACTTGATTTGAAGTCACGATAACCTGCCTGGTACTGGATAGGCCCAGTAGAGACCTCTTCCCTTCGGCTGGAGGTTTGGGATCCAAGCTGGGGCACTTTAAACCGCGGAGCCTGTGCACTCTGCCCCCTGAGGAACTGCACCTGGTGTTGTCGGAAGCTTAGACTATTTGAGTCGAAGATCTGATTACTGCCGTGCTGTGGGGATGCCCACAGGGGTGGATCAGAGGGGCTAGGGGGAAAAGGACGACCACGTGGAGGCACGCCAGGAGCACCCGGGCGAGTGGAGTAAAGGGAAGGGTGCGGATAGCTGTCAGATACAGAGTCTGGGCTTTGGACACGAGGGCCTCGTGGGTGACCAGTGGTTTGATGGGAATGAAACTGAGGTTTTCCCTGTTGGGGAGGGAGAGAGAATCGCTGGCAATCTTTGTGAAACCCTCCTCTACCTCTGCTCATAGCGCAGGGGTGGGGGCGAGAAGGGAGTAGCGTCGGGCTTGGTGGATGGGATGTGTGCACGTGTTAGGATGAGTCTCAGCTGACTGGATGTAACGTCACAACAATACCAAAGGCTTAGTCTGTGCACTGCTTCTGCAGAGAGACGGAGAACAACAGAGAAATCCATGAAAGAATGCAAAGGGGATACAGGCTTTCTGATGTTGCAGTGTCACAGTACAGACACACAAATCCCATCTGCACATTTCTTGGCAACCCAGTAGACTGTAATTTGAGGACTTGGTAAAAGGCTCACTGATTAATTATTCATGCTTATTGTGACACAACCAATTTATTTCTGGCTTAGCGAGTAATTTGCGGATCCTTATGGTGAGGGAAAGTGGTCATGGGTATTAGAGGAAAGCACTTTACGAAGAGTAAAGCATTTTTTTACTAAACTGGCAAAACTTTGCGAGATGTCAGTGAACCTAACACTAGTTTAGAAAATGCAGTACACTCAACAGCTGAGTGTAGGTTTGGTGTACATCACTGCGAGTTTAAAATAAGCTTATTAAGACTCTACACTCCTCATAATACAAAAGGTCAATGGGCAGCACTTAGCCAGCAAATTCATTATTTTTAATGGATTCAGGCAACAATAGCTCAGAAAAATAGCAAGGTTATGACACATTACATAAGACATAACAAAAAAGCTGAATGTGAGAGCTACATTTATAACCACATACTTCTTCCACTTTACTATTTGTTAGACACCAGTGTGCTAGGGCTGTAATGGTTCAAGTTTTTTCACGGTTCGGTGCGTATTTTGGAGTAATGATTCTGGTACAGTCCAGTTAAGAGGGCAAGGGTGGTGGGGGAGTATTCTTAAAGTGCAAGTAGAAATTTCCATAAGAATATTAATTTGTTAATAAACATTTAACAAGGCTCGAAATTGCGACCATTTTGGTCGCATATGCTCCCGAAATTTAATCTGTGCGACCTCAAAATATATTGGGAGCATTTGTGCGAGTGCATATAATTGTTGTCGTGCGACCTGCTTTAATTTAATACGGTGACCTGTCTGCTGTTCTATGAAACATTAGGCTACATTAGGCTTAATATTAGCCGTCAATCACCCAGTCACTGCTTTCCGCTGTCAAGTGACAGGGAGCTAACTACCGCGGGGAATGTAAAGGGCTGAAGAAGAGAGAGAATAAAAACATAAACACTGACAGATTTCTTTTGTGAACCACCTAAAGTTACAAATAATGGTGATGGTGATGGTGATAGCGATCATGTGGTGAATGTTGATCCACCAGCCGAATAGAAGGCATACAGTTTTCGGAGAGAGTGGTTGAAAGACTTCTAGTGGCTCCGCTATGAAAATGGTTCTATGCACTGCATTCACTGTAAAGCCTGTGGGACGGAGTTTGCAGGTAACAGGGTTCGCCACCGAATCTACACATTTCGTAATTGTTGTTTTACAATGTGCGGTTTGACATTATCGAGTATATTGCAAAATCCAAACAAAACACACCTACAGAGAGTGCACGCATACATTACGTGAAGTCTATTAGGTTAGATTAGTGCGCTTGCGCATTTAGAGTGCGTTCTTTCACAGCATGATTCACAGTCTATTAAAATGCATCACAAAATTCAAGATATGGGGTCTTTACATCATTTCATATAGTTCAGGGGTAGGCAACGTCAGTCCTGGAGTGCCGATGTCCTGCAGAGTTTAGCTCCAACCCTGAAAAAAAACCTCACTTGTCTGTAGCCTCAGTAATCTTGAAGACCTTGATTAGCTTGTTCAGGTGTGTTTGATTAGGGTTAGAGCTAAACTCTGCAGGACAGCGGCACTCCGACGTTGCCTATCCCTGAAATAGTTAATCAATATTACAAGAAGAGTGCTGTTTCCTCCAAAAATCAGCATGATTACAAATGTGATATTGATTTTACACCAGTTCAATAAAAAAAATAAGTTAATATTAAGAGACTTACGTTTTAGTCACTATATTGCCTGTTTTTGCTCTATTTCGCCAACAAAAATAATTCCAAGCACAGTCACAGCGCTGTTTTGCGTCTCTGAGCAACATGAGGGTGTTTCCTTCCTGAATGAATCATTTGTTAAATGATTCGGGTCAATCGCAATGACATACTTATTAACAGTGACTTGCTGCCACCTGCTGGCAGTTTTAATTTCACATTTAAAGTTTCAAATATTTCAGATATCAGTATTCAACGTTTTATGCTTACAATATTAAAATATTATTTATGCATGTGTAACTGCAGGCTAAATACATTCATGTCCTGCATTAATCAGTGTGTAAATGCATCTAAATGCCATTTCAGATGCAGCTTCTGTGTTTCCTCTGCATTGCAAAGATGAATTTTGTTGATTGATACTTTCAGTTGCTTGATAACAGCCCAAATGTCTTATTATGATTGATTGACTGATTAAATATAAGAATTTGACTCAAATGATAATGCACAATTTTAGAAAAAATGGCTTTACGGTAAAAATGACCATAAAAGGTAAAAATCTATTTAAACTTATTGGAAAAGATTAATTTCTGTCACTGGTGTGAACTAACCACCACACAGAATATGAATAGGATTGGATAGGAATAGGAGTCAGCTGTCCACTGTAGTCCTTAAGATATCAGCACAGTAACACTCAGTCAAATTATTGTTATCGATAAAATCCCAGAAAATAGAGATATAATTTTTTGTCAATATCGCACACCCCTAGCTGCCAGTCGTTCGTTGCAACTGGCAGAGCTGAATGTAAAATTTAACACTGCATACACCATCCTAACCCTCGCCAAAGAAGAGCTTAACTTTAGGTTGTTTACAAAAGAAATCTGTCAGTTTTCTTTTCATTTTCTCTCTTCTTCAGCCCTTTCTTTTTCTTGCGGTAGTTAGTGGAAAGCAGTGACTGAGTGATTGACAGCTAATATTAACCAATATAAAATCTGCATTAAAGTTAAAAATGTAAGGATAAAATCTGTTAATATATCATTTGTAGTTGTGATGCTCCTACATTTTTGGTGAGTGCTCCTACATTTTTGAAGTTGGGAGCACCAGTGCTACCAAGTAAAAAAAGTTAATTTCGAGCCCTGTTTAACCAGTTTACCTTAACTTAAAAAAGAATTTTTTTCATTACTAAATTAACATTTTAACTTAAAAACACCTGCATTCTTTTGCTACACCCAGGCCTAAGTATTTTAAATTGCATACTTGTGTGCTCTACACTGCCAAAAATATAAAAGTTAAACAGCACTTTTAACAATAAAAAGGAACAGTTTGAAAGCAGCAGAAGAGGTTAAAAACCACAAATTATAGGTAATAAATATAAACAAAGGCACAATATAAGTGTCAACTGGTCAGAGGTTGAAAGTTCTGCAGGAACACATTCTCAGTCTTCTGAACATAGTAACACGTTAGTGTCACGTTACTGACTATAATCTCATTACAGTTGATATTCTTCAAAGAAATAAAATAAGGTAAATTTGAAGTCCAACAGCAAATATATATTTGTATTTGCTTTCCTCTCAATAACAAAATAAACAACACAAAAATTACAGCAAAAACAGCAGTTACAAAAGCATCCGATCATAGCGATGTGGATATGCTGTGCAATTAGGCACTCCAGTCAAGTCACGACAGGTCACATTTATGTAGCGTTTCATGCAATAGATTGTTTTAAAAGCAAGCAGCTTTACAGTATTAACCATGAAAAAGTGACAGTGTAGCTTTCAGTTAAAATTACAACTTTTTACCTTTTTTTACCTTTTTATTAGTGAATCCCAAAAAAATCTAAACATTAGTGATGTGTGCAAAGATTAAAGCTTGATCTCACTGTTGATCACACTGGACTGTTATGATTATCATAATATAAAATAGGCCTATTTTAAGAGAGATAATGTTGTGAATAAAAAAAAATATATATATATATATATGAGAGAGAGAGAGAGAACTGTTACACCCCTACAGTGTACAATTAAATATTTAAACTTCTATATATAAGAATCACATAACTGATCTCACAGCCTTCCACCAAATACCAACACAGACAAGAGGCAATTCCACACAGAGCCCGGCTTACTGTGACCCTGATGCAGCTTCAAACGTAACTCCAGACATAACAGCTCACTCTCTAAATAAACTGAAGCGAGAGAGAAAGTGATTCTGCTCGCTCACATTCCACGTGCTGCTCCATGTGCATTAAGAAAGGATACTTGTGGATATTGGAGTTTTGGTGTTCTTTTATCGGTTTCCTATATAAAAAGTGGCCATCCATAAAAAAATATTCTGTATTAACTTATATCAGAAGATAATTCTATTAAATCACGGTACTTACATGGTATTTTAAAGAACACCATGATCTTACCACTTGTTCACAGTTTACACGAACAAAAAAAAGTACAGTAACAAATATATTTAAAATGGTTTAGCTTGGAAGATCCTGTAGAAAGCGTAGAGTAGAAAAGTTTTTAAAAGTCTTTAAAACTGTGCACTGAAGTAGATGTGTTATTGAAAAGAATGTTGCACTTACATCACTTATTTTATTTTAAAGCAGAAAATGAATATGGTTTACAATATAGGGGAATGATTTAAGTGTTGCGTGATTTTTATACATTAACGCAATATGATTAAAAAAAATCATTCATGTGCATAGAGATTGCATAAGCCATTTCTAACCAACAAAACAACTGCATATCCTCTACACAAATTACTTTTCAAGCTCTCAAGATTTTTAAACACTTCCATAACTTTGGAAAATTGGTCTAAACTCACAATTTTAAAATTCCCTCATATTTCCAGGTTTTCTGTGACCGTGGGAAGTTGACAACCCTGCATACAACAGATTTATTATATCACCCAAAGGCACAAGTGGGACCTAAAAAGATGAAAATAGCAAGGTGCTTATTACAAAACTCTTGTATCTAAAGCCGTTAAATCTTTACAGTGATTCACAATTCCTAGTTCTAGTTCAGATTCTGCAGTTCAGTCACTTTGACAGCTTAGAACAATATATAACCTACATGAGTAAAATCCCATTCAGAAGAACCCAACCCAAGAGATCATATGAAAAAGTTATACATACCTCAAAAACAACTGAAGGTAAGAGATAAATAAACGTGATGCAGACTACCCAAATGAGGCCCAAACTCGTGCACTGACTAAACACTGTTCCGCATGAAAGCTGAACTTGAACTAGACCGCTCACACTCCAGCAACTCGCGGTCTCCGTTCGTCTCAACGAACTCCACTATACGAGATGATCCTGAGACTTGTCTTATTGCTTTTGGAAAGCGTGTTGGAAAAGCGGTATCAGCAATGAAAGGAAAAAGAAAACGCGCGTAAATGCGGAATGTTGCGAACTAGGCACAGATCACGTTGGGTTTCGCTTTCCATTCTTCTCCTCAAGCTCTCAAACTGCTACTAGCAACTTACGCGCAACACGCATGTCTCTGACCTGACAGCAGGGGGCGCCACTAGTCAAAAGCTGCATTAACATATTACATCTTCACAAACTGTAATTACACAATTTAATTATAATTCTATGACTGCTGAGTAAAACGTGTCAGAAAATGTATCTATAAATACCGTGCAATCATCCATACGTATATAAATATTGAAAGAACGCATGCGGGACGACTGTATTCATATTACTGCATATCAGTTAACAGCACGACATATTAATACTGCATCGCACTACTCATTTTATCATAGCCGTTGAACTACTGGTTTCGTTTCAGATTTCACCAGCCAGCAGACTGAAAGCAAGCCTCCACCTGCGACCCTCCCAGATGCATAATACATGAGGTTACAGTACCGTGACCGAAATGAAACTGCACTGCAGTTCATAACCTCCTACCGAAGCCTGAAGCGCAAAACAACCTCTTCAGAAGCGCCTGAGTCTGAGGATGCGCGTGCCTCGACTTCGCTCCCCTAAAAGAAAAAGTCCGAAAGAATACAGGTCGTGTACGGACAAATGTCCCCCAGAAGCGCTTAATAGCCCAGTTTATCCAATACACACAGTCACGCAAAGTTGCAACTTTTGTAGCTCAGGGCTTTAGGACACACAGCATCAAAGACACTGCTTTCATCACCATATTCAGGAGATGATGTAGGCTATAACGGTGTTCTTTCATGCTCATTTTAATCTATTATTAATATTATATGCATCTTTGTTATTTTTTCCGTCACTGCATTGTGTGTGTTTTGATGCATTGTCAAACTAAGAAAAATATCAATATCGTCATACTTTTTGTTACAGTACCTCTGTCAGAATTGGAATATTACAACACACAAATCAATCATTTCAATAAATAAATGCATCTAGTCATTGACCTAATAGATATTAGACTAACGTACATAAGTTACATCGATGAAAATGAGCAAGTTAGCGTTAAATTCAAAAGGCCCGTAGAAAAAACACTGGTATTATGATTTCATAGAAATTTTTTTTTTTGGTCTTGTTCAACACATGTCTTTATTAATAAGTAGCCCTGTCCATAATCTTCCTTAGCAAGTTTCAACAAGCCCTTTAAGTTCAAAAATGGAAAACTACGTTGCAAGGACATCGGAGGTTGATCATCTTACACTAATACATCGCTGCAAGCAACGTTAAGAAAATACAACCCGCTACTAAGCATTAGCTTCTCTTTAATTCACCTGCAAGCATGCAACAGCATAATACTATAAGAGCCTAGATGAGAAAACCGTGTACTGAAAGGATTTGGTATTTAACGCGACAGCCAGCGGTCGGAAAAGCTTTGAGGCGTCTCTCTCACGCGAGCACAATCCAGTTCCCATTCCGTTCCGGAAACGCAATCAAATCCCAAATAATACACAGCTATGTACATTTCAGGGAGTAAATATACTTACATGCGCAGACGACGTACACAATCCTGCAAACGTCCCTGCGAGAGGCCACATGCAGATAGAAAACACAGCGCTGGTGAATGACAATGAAATATGGCGCGTGGCTGCGAGTGAGTTTTTGACGCTCTCTGATGACGTAGCTAGCATTTCGCAAGAAACCGCAATGTGATCCTAAAAGCACGATCGGGTTTTTGAAATATGAAATCTCTGGAAATCGCCAAAATATTCTATAATTTCTCAAAACAGATGTTCAAGCAATGCAGACTAATGGATAAATAGAAAAATATCAGAATTTTCGTGTCAAAATATTTTTTAAACGCGGTTGCAATTATTAGCTAATGACGTGTAACTGTTAAATCTTGCAATTATTTCACTGTACATTGCTGTTCTTGTTGTGGTCAAAATGTAATAGTTTTGCAGCACTGCAACAGTTACATGGTTTTATGATAAAGACACAGTATGACATAATGTTCAGATGTCAGACAAGACTGCAAATTTGACTTTGTATTAAACTTGATATTTATGTATTTATTAAACTAGTTCAACTTGGAGTGAGGTGATTCATATATTTTTTTGTATTACGAATTATAAATATATATACACACACATACATGTATATAACCCCCCCTCCCGAAACCGCTGTGGGAATTCTCACTCCAAGTTGAACTAGTTTAATAAATACATAAATATCAAGTTTAAAATCATACAAAGTCAAATTTGGCCGGTTATGAATAATATAATAAACTTAGTAAGTGACCAAAAGATTAAACCAACTAAATATCTGAATACATTTGATTTAAATAAAAAAAAATGGATTTAAATAATTTATATACAAACCCGATTCCAAAAAAGTTGGGACACTGTACAAATTGTGAATAAAAACAGAATGCAATGATGTGGAAGTTTCAAATTTCAATATTTTATTCAGAATACAACATAGATGACATATCAAATGTTTAAACTGAGAAAATGTATCATTTTAAGGGAAAAATAAGTTGATTTTAAATTTCATGGCATCAACACATCTCAAAAAAGTTGGGACAAGGCCATGTTTACCACTGTGTGGCATCCCCTCTTCTTTTTATAACAGTCTGCAAACATCTGGGGACTGAGGAGACAAGTTGCTCAAGTTTAAGAATAGGAATGTTGTCCCATTCTTGTCTAATACAGGCTTCTCTAAACAAAAAATCAATTTGAAATCAATTTGAATAAATAGATATGATTTGATTTTGAAATAAAAAAAAGTTTGAATAAACTAAAAAATAAACAAAAATGATTAAAATAAGTAAATGAGATACAATTAGAAGTTCAAATAACTACATACATTTATATAATAAATAAATAAAACTAGTGAGTAGGAAATAAAACACACAATGATGAATTTTTCCATAGTATTAATTGGGTTTTTATAAATGAGTCTATATATAGCTGCCTTTTGAATAGGATGCTGTCCATTGCTGAAGAACAATCATATTTGGGGGTTCATGTCATCTAAATGATTAAAAACCCCTGCTCTGGAGGTGTTTATCCTGACTGACTTCTGTCTGATTTGGTGAGCAACCCTAACCAGACATTTATAAAGGTGTACATGACAGACTCGGTTACTACTTAATAGACTGGTACAGCAGGTTTCGGTGGCAGGTTGAACTTCCTCAGCTGGCAAAGTCAGTACAACCCGTACTAGGCCTGACGCTCATGCTGCTGCTGAAGTGACACAAGCCGGCTTGGGTTTCAGGCCCCATTTGTTCTTTAATTGTTAAGTGCCTGATAAAATCACCAGGGTGAAGGTCAGTGACATGACCCACAGAGAGCAACACTACTGTTACTAATCCCATTCGCAATTTATACGGCTCCTAAATTATTTACGCGTTGGCACCTTGTGCTCACATCTTTTTGATGTACTTGGATTATTCCCCTCCACCTCTGAAAACATCGGTCACTGGTTCAGAAAGGCCTTATCTCACTGAGAGGCCATTAAAAGGTCAAAAAATGTAACACAGACAGAACCATTGAGTCAATAAATCAATTTATTTAAAAGAATATGTTACATTTTATTATAATGTTGTGACCAAACATTTTGCTTTTACATTAAGTCTTCAACTTGAGATTTCGATTTCAAAACCTCCTCCAGGTATTCTGTTTGTCTTGCTTTTTTTTTTGTTTCATTTGCAGTATGTGCCCTACATTGCTTATTTCGGTTTAAACTACACCTCGGAGTCATTTTGTAAATGTATTTGTGCCTTATTTTTTTGAAAAGGTTACTCAAAAACTCACACCGCTGAAAATACTGTACACAGAGATATTTCTGTTTGAGTTTCATATTCAAATAAATTAAAGTATCAATCAATAGAGAAAGACAACCAGAGCAAACGAACGGAGAGAATGAAGGAGTAAAGAATGAGAGAGGGGGAGAGATACAGACAAAGGTAAAAGTCTCATCTTAAAGTCTATGACAGGCCATCTGACAAGAAAGAAGAGATTTGAACCGTATGCTTACGCAGAGACTTTGCATGAATTTGTGAAATCCTATGATAACCAGCATAACTTTTATATAAGACAGCTGTGGTAATCCAACACAATCAAATCCGCTGATCGTTCTATTCATAATCGCCCGCTCACTCAGTTTGTCTATTAAAGGAATATTCCAGGTTTAGTACAAGTTATATATATAACAAGAAAAAAAAGGTTATGTGGGGTCAATTTTGTGAGGATTTAAAAGCAAAAATATGAAACTTATTTTATATATTTAAAAAAACATTGTGGTAAAACTTGTGTTATTTGAACTGAAAAGTTCAGTCATTTTAGAGTTTAAAAGTTGTCATTGCTAAGAAATAACTGAATTCCCCCCCCCCCCCTATAATTTGTCAATTAATATACTGTTTGTGTCTGTACTATTAAAACTCTGTTTACTGTACCTCACTGTATCCCATTTTTTTTTGCAATGCTTTTGCTTTATGGCAAAAGTGCTGTCAGTTGAGTTCATCTTGTATTAAAACCAAAATATCCCTTTAAAGTCAATGAATTTGATGACAAAGAAACATAATGAAACAGTACATGAAAGAAATAGCATCTCATTCTTTACACACATCACACACGCGTCATTTAAAAAGTGCAAAACATTTCATGACTGGTCTGGAGTGACAGGTTTGTATGCGCCTGCGCTACAAAAAGTAACACTGAAGAAAAAGTCAAACGGATGTAACACACTCACACGTGGTTTGATGGAGACGGCTTCCTGTGCGGTCAGAGCCACCTACTGCAGGATGAAGACATGGCATCCTAAAACTCATAAACCAAGCAGCCCAATATGGATGCATAACTAACACTGCTGGTTTTCCAATTCAGTGCTTCACATTTATAACATACTGTTAATACAACTCAAGTCATATATGAGCAGAGCGAACCCCCACATAGCACTGGCACAGATGATCAGTGGGCAGGTGTTCTACAGCCATGGCCAGACCCACACAGAATCTCTGCAGATTCACAAGTTCATCATATTCCTCGTCCCTTGTTCAATGTGTTCAATTTAAACATCATACAAACAATGTCTAGTTTGATCAATAGCTACTAATAAAATTACTCTCAGCTGTGTTTGGGTCTTTGACATGCAAGAGCGCCTATTAAAAAAAGATTTAAATTTTTATATTCATGTTGGTTTCATATGGTGGCTCTCAAGCAGGGGTCTGGGGCCCACTAACATGGCCTCAGAATGACTTAAAATAATTCCAATTATAGTTCTATTAAAATAATCTAACTTAATTAAAATGCTTAAAATAAAAATAATAAAATGAACATTTCCTTTTTCCCTCAGCAACGATTGTTGAATTCTTTTAATTTTTTTGGAATCACAAAAATAATTGTGGCTAATTCCTTTAATATACTGACACTCCCAGTAAATAAAACAGTTTGAAAACAAGCAGCTTTGGAATAACTACAGCAAAAAAAAAAATATATATATATGAAAAGCAACATAAAAATACTAGTAATACTAGTAAAACTAATACTAGGGGCTTTTAAATACTGTGTCGGAAAAGCAAAAATGTTGAGAACCACTGAAAAAAAACTTTTTTTTTTTTTTTTTTTAAAGTTTTAAATACATCTTTCAAGATGAAAAGGTTTGCTTTTACAAATATTATGAAGTAATATGGAACGAATGATTTGGAACCTAAATTAATCCCCAAAAATATTTTATATCAGAAATTAAAAACATTATTCTTAAGATCGATTGCCTCTGATAGCCTCGTGGGCAGCGTGCCGACATATAGCGCCATTGCTCCTCGGACGTCCCGAGTTCGTCCCCCCGCTCGTGGACCTTTCCCGATCCCGCCCCCGTCTCTCTGTCCCACTTCACTTCCTGTCTAGCTACTGTCCTTTCAAAATAAAGGCATAAAACGCCAAAAATAAATCAAGAGGTGTATTTATATCTGTATATATGAATGTTTTTTAATGCATTTTGAATAAATAATTGATTTTTAAAAAGAGCATCACATCATTGACCGATTTAACACATTTTACCAGCAGAAATTTCCAATAAAATCAGCACAAAAATTCCATCTGGGCCTGGCGATGGCTAACGCAATCAAATACTGCTTTGGAGAATAAAAGACAGATGAGCGCACAAAAAAATATTAAATTAAGAACCTCAGTTCAGCTAAAGGGCTGAAAATCTGTACAAACTTACTACCAACACAGTGGCAATAGTGAGGTAAGAGACAAATTAGTGTGGAAAAGCATGGAAAGTATTGATCTGTCTCTCTTGCCCTTGTTTCTAGACTCGTTTTCTCTTTCCCTCTCTCACTCTGATTGTCCAAGTGGAAAATGTAGTAATGGTTTTTGCTTCTTTTTTTTTATAGATACATTCTGAGAGAGCATCGCTGCCCTCACAGGTGCATGTGTTAGTGTCAGGATGATGCATTAGTCAGACCGCCAACGTTTCCATGTCTTTAAATTGCACAGTTCAGTCTCTCAGTTGTCTGCATCTGACCAGTCACATGACATGAATTAGTCACAATGCTGGTGCCATGTCAACGACCAGGGCGCGTTCATCAGACATCACTTCACCACGTCTGTCTCCTGGAGCATTATAGTCTTTCGTTGTCGTCTCTCCCGTCCCGAGCTGGCGGTCAGTACGTCCAACATAAATCTGTCCAGTCCAGTGAAATGATGGCGTAAGTCTCTAAAAAGTCATTTGTAGTTGTACTGTGTTTGTGTAATTTCCTGCTTCATATCTTCTTATTTCAGTAAGTGTGTATCAGTAGTGGATAAGCATATGGAACTGGTCTGAAATGTTTTCTGAGTCTCTGTATGCAGCTTTTAGTGTACGTGTGCATGTATTTGAGAATTCAAGAGGAGATGATCTCTTCATTCATGTGCCTCCATCCCTTCTGCGTCTCAACAGTTGGAAGATATTCTGTGAAAGAGAGATGGGTTTCAGAGCACAGACATTAATGTCCACAGTACAAGATGGAGGCAGGCAGAGCCTTACCTTACCACACATACCATCTTTACTGCAGTTCTTATTGTCCTTGTCCGTGGCCTCCTCTTCAACCTGAAAAACATATCAATCAATAAGAGCGAGCAGACTCTCACTCAGAACTGAAGTCAACCCTCTACATTGCGAGTAAATCACTCGCATATGCGACTAAATCTTACTCTGGGCGACTAAATGTCTAACATTAGCCATTGGCTAATAAATTCTTAGATTTTACACGCCAGTATGTGTGTGAGAGGCGTTCAACACATTTTCACTTGATAAACACGTGGACTGAGCGCTTGAGAGTTTTGCTCTCCGTCAAGCGATCTGTGCTATTCGGATGCGCTCAATGGATCATGTCATGTACTCAATGGATGCGCAGTATGTAGCACGCAGCGCACCTGAATTTGACGTACCGTAAACTAGTGTGAAGGCGCACAACTCGCCGTCGCTTTACTGATAGCGCTGTGTTTCTCACACATGCAAAGAGAGAGAGAGCGAGAATCTTGCATACCACGCTGAATCGACATGCTACATGTAAACCATATTCTTTGTTGTATTTTCCTGTCAAAATAACAGAGTTCATTTAGAATTATTCAGCTTTTAAGAACAAGCAGAAGATACGCCGGTTTCTCGGCAGTGGGCGGAGCTAATGCGCGAACAGCTCTCGTTGGCTGGCGCTCATCTATTACCGTCCCTGTTTTGATTTCAGCAAATCAGTTCGAGCAAACGCTGACAACATGATTAATATTCATGAACCCAGCAGATAATAATAGTATATATTAATAATAATAATTACTATTACCTATGACCAACAATATCTTAAACACCACCACCAGTCCTAAGTTAAATTAAAATGACATATGCATTCATTCATGGTTACCAAGTTTTAGTTCTAATCACTAGTTCTATCATTAAATGGTGCTTAATTATCATAATATAATGCTTGATTGGCTGAAGTTAAGAGTGCACATTCAGTTATTTAAGAAGCTGTTCCATTTTACAAAGATAAGCTTAAAGAAAGGTGCCGCTATGCTGAGTGGGTGGAATCATGCGGGTGTGTGTGTGTGTGTGTGTGTGTGTGTGTGTACTTAACCACATTTTGGGGACAAATTTGTACCCAAAAGTGAGCAAAACCTGACAAAATCGGCAAAAACCTAAATTTGTGGATGTCCTCATTTGTAAAACTGTTATAAAAATAAATCAAACAGTTTTTTTGACTTTTAACATGTTTTAAATGCAGAAAGTTTTCTGTGAGGGGTAGGGGTGGGTTTAGGTTAAAAAGTGTATAACTATCTGTATATAAAAACAATAGAAGTCTATGTAATGTCCCCATTTAGATAGCCAAGTAAACGTGTGTGTGTGTGTGTGTGTGTGTGTGTGTAAAATAGTATATCAGTCTGGCGAGTAAACAAAAAAATGTACTAGCCAATGGCGATTATATTGCGAAGGTGTGCGTAGAGGGTTGGAAGTACCCACCTCTTTTCTCCATTTGAGCTCACAGAAGACTCTCTCGAAGCACTCGTGCATGTAGTTGAACTGGAAAGGGAAAGGCATTTTTAGTGCCAGGGCTCAATGTGTTTAAAAATGTCCAATTATGAATGTTTAAAATGGCAAGGCTTAAAATATATGTGTGACACTGGACCACAAAACCAGTCATAAGGGTCAATTTTTTGAAATTGAGATTTATATGTATAAATAAGCTTTCCATTGATGTATGGTTTATGATAGGACCATATTTGGCAGAGATACAACTATTTGAAAATCTGGAATATGAGGGTGCAAAAAAATCTAAATATGAAGAAAATTGCCTTTAAAGTTGTCCAAATGAAGTTCTTAGCAACGCATATTACTAATCATTAATCAACAATGAAGTTGTGGTTATATTTACGGTAGGACATTTACTAAGTATCTTGATGGAACATGATCTTTACTTACCGTAATATCCTAATGATTTGTGGCACAAAAGAAAAATCGAAAAATTTTGACCCATACAATGTATTGTTGGCTATTGCTACAAATACACCCGCGCCACTTATGACTGGTTTTATAGTCCAGGGTCACATATGCCAATGACAAACTTTCATGGTAACAGAGTCTTGTGCATGATGCAAGATCACATGGATGTATGGGACTCACATATGGAGTGAAGATTTTGACCCAGCGAGGTTTCTTCTCTCCTCGCGCATACTCGAAACAGAAAGCCATTCCCTCTTCATCCGTGTCCCATCTCTGCATCTCGGACCACTCAAAAGCTATCACCTGATTCTGTAATGACAGATCATTTAGAAGTCTTCTGAACTGTTTTTCTAATTTATAAAATCAATCAACAACTTTTTACTCTGTCGGCGCGAACACATTCACCTCTAGAGCGCCATCCTCTGTGCACGCATGGAGTTTAAAGTGGCGGATGCTTATCGCAGTGACCACGTGACCTTTCCTACGCGAGTCACAGGAGCAGTGCGGGAAAGTGATCTCATTGTAGCCCTCACAAGTCCTCAGAATACTTAAATACTGGAGAGGAAGAAGGAAACTATTGCATTAAGATTCTATCACTTTTCGGTTAGGGATGTACTGCACGATATGTTATGATGATATCCAAGACATTTTATTAATACAGTACTGTTCAAAAGTTTGGGGTTGGTGAGATATTTTAATATTTTTGAAAAAAGACTCACCAAGATTCTTTAAAACAAAAAAATACAGTAAAACCAGCATTACTGTCAAAAATTATTACCATTTAAAATAACAGTTTTGTATATTAATATATTGAAAAATTTACTTTATTCCTGTGATACAAAGCTGAATTTTCAGCAGCCATTACTCCAGTTTTCAATTTTACGTGATGCTTCAGAAATCATTCTAATATGCTGACTTAACATTTCTTATCATTATGAATGTTAAAGTTGTGTTGTTTAATATTTTTGTGGAAACCATGTTCAAAAGAACAGAATTTATTTGAATTAGAAATACTTTCTGTATTACTGTCACTTTAAATCAATTTAATGCATCCATGATTAATCAAAATATTAATTAAAAAAATCCCATATTTTGAAGGGTAGTATGTGGGCAGTATTAAAATTATACACTATATGTATAATTGTATACACTATATTATACACTAAATGTATTAAGAGAGCGCTAGATGACAAAAGCAATTAAAATGGAAACACGCATTTTTAAAATTCAGTCATTTACTCACTTTAATGTAATGCCAAATCCATACAATGTTATTTTTTTCAATGGAACCAGGGAAGTAGTCCACATGACCACTCATGGTCTGTATTTAAAGTTTTCTGAATCCAACAGATTTGTGTGATAAACAGACCATAATTTAAGTTAACATTCACTCTTAAATCAGATGTTCCAATCAAACTTCATGATGTCAAATCTGTGATATCTGATATTTGATTTGAGAGCTGGAAAGGATTCCATGACTCAAAACTTTTTTTTTTGTGTTCCACAGAAAACATAACAGTGCACAGGTGTGGAATGACACGATGTTAATTAAATAATGATTTAATTTTCTTTCTTTTTTTAACCCCCAGACCCCCACTACTTCCTATAACTGTGAAACTGCATTGTTTGTTGACTGACCATTGTCATTTTCCTCTGTTCGGTGAGCTTTTGGAGCTGGTAGGATTTCTCTCCCACTTTGATGAATCCCTTTTTCACATCATCCAGAGCCTGAGAAAGGACACAAGTAAACATACAGCAGTTACAGATTAAAAGCACACTGCCACAAGTAGGCATGGGTCGGTATGAGATTTTGACGGTATGATAACCTTAAGCAAAAATATCACGGTTTCACAGTATTGTTGTTACAGCTCTAAAATATCTGGGTTAAAAAAAAACAAAAAAAAAACGAACAATATATTTTGAGCAACATACAGAATATTTGGAACAGTAGTATTTGTTTATTTTTCTTTGATTTGTTTCTGAAATGTGGGCTGTCCTGCAGCTTTTGATGTGGATGGTTGATTTGCTGCTAGAGTTACTGCTGCCCTAAAAAGAAGAAAAATAAAGACTGACATCTTTATTTAACCTAAATCTGTAATTACAGTTATTTAATTTTAGTTATATAATTCATATACATATAAATTTATATAATTTCATATAATTTATTTATATAATTTCATATACATAATTTGATTTAATAATAACCCAATTTGAAGCAAAAACAGAATGTTCTGACTAGCTTTGTGAAATTATACTACATGCCTGAACGAAACAAACAGCAGAAGCTCTGAATGAGACGCAGATTCACTCTCTGATAGCAGGAGGCGCTGATACAGTGTTTACTTGGTTATCGCAGTAAACAAAGCAGAGCTGTGCTGAAACACTGCTTTAATGTGAATTATTCGAGATGAAAAGAAAATACCATCTAAACGTTTCTGAAGACAGTCAGTTCCCCTCAGAAACACATTCATATAAACCCCCAAATCAATATTAAGGATTTCCTTCCAACAGTTCTTGCATCATGAACAGTGAGTGATCTGCCTGCTACAGTATTTTTCTCTGTGTGTCCGTCTTCAGCGTCTCTGGCCTCTGTTAACGAGCGTTTACAGACTTCATATTTTCACATAAATGACATTTGGAAAATGATATCCATTGCAACGCAGTTTGTGCAAGTCCAGAACAGAGATCAGCTGCAATAAAACAATAAACGGCCGGTTGCCGATCGCGTAAGTTGCAGAGGAAGCTCCTTCGGCCGTCCTACACACAAGTGACTGACCGCTCACTCGCACCAACAGGAGGAGGGTCGTGTTACTCTCTACACTGCACTCAACCCGAGGGATTCCTACACTTTGTCTTTGAGGAGACATGAAAAACAGCAAATACCGCAGGAACGGTATAATGGAAAATATTAGCGGTTTTGAAACCGTGACATTTTCAAATCGCGGTATACCTTGAAACCAGTAATCGGCCCATGCCTAGCCACAAGCATACATTTGCTTGAAAACACACACAGTGCAGACCTGATGAAAGCAATAGTTGATGGCCAGCTCATTATCATTGAGTAGAATCTCTTCTTCTGTGGTGAAGAGCCACTTGCGAAGCGTGAGGCAGGTGCCTGGGACGGCAGACGTATAGTTCTGCACATACAGCTTATGTGGAAACTCATTAGGGGCCAGCTTGCGTGCTAAGAGATCGAGAGATATAGACGTCAATAAGCAGCAAGAAATGGGGACAGAGAGGGCAAAGTGTAAAAGATGAGGAGTCAGAGTATTTATAGAATGACTTTGTTGTGTACTTCATTAATCATTATATGTCACTTTATATCATGAATATTATAGATTTAGATTTAATAGATAGATACTATATATCGTAAGGAAAATTAATACTTTTTTCAGCGAGGAGGTGCATTAAATATCACAGTAAAGACATTTACATGCTTTCAAAAGATTTATATTTCAAATAAATGCTGTTCGTTAGAAGTTTTTATTCAAATAACCCTGAAAAAAATGTATTACGGTTTTCACAACAAATATTAAACAAAAACATCTATTTTCAACATGGATAAAAATAATATGTTTCTTCAATTCCAGACATTGAAGACTGGAGTAACGGCTGATGAAAACGGAGCTTTGCTATAACATTAAATAAAAACAAACAGAGAAGTAAATGAACAAACATCATGTGTGATTATGTACATATGTTCACTTCCAGTCAAAAGTTTTTGAACAATAAGATTTTAAATGTTTTAAAAAAAAATTATCTTCTGCTCACCAAGCCTGCATTCATTTGATCCAAAGTACAGCAAAAGCAGCAAATCATAATATTACAATGAATTCTGAATAGGGATGTTCATTTTAACCGGTTAACCGACCGTAAGAATTTTTGACCGATTAATACAATCAGTTAAATGGTTTAAAAGGTCATTTATTTATTTCTTTTTTTCAGTAATTTTAAAAGGTTTGCTGCATGGTTAAAATACGCCACGCGTATATAAGTATTCTTTTTAGAGCGAGAAAAAAAACAAAAAAAACTCAAGTCGAGTATAAGTCACATTCAGAAATAGGCCTAATGCTGACGCAAAATGTTTACAAACATTATAATAAACACTGTAAACATAGCTAGGCTATTTTAGTTCCCCTCACTCCACAACAAATCCTTTCAATTAACAGTATTTAGAAAAGAACAAGAATTAAAAATATAAGAAGCTATAGCAATCTAAACAACAAGCCAAAACGAATTCTTTTAGGCTAAAATGAAACTGAAACCAACATTGGGTCTCTCATTTGCCACAAAATCAAATGTTTCTGTATTCGCGATTTGAATGCCAAGATATAATTTATATGTAGCCTAGCCTACTTCACTGGCGTTCCAATATCCACATAAAACAAAATGTTTTGCATAACATCATGGCGGTACGGTGATGGCGCTTAATGGCACAGACTTTACTACATATTTGAACTGAGCAGTGTGTTTTTTTCCATATGTTGACTGACTGTATTTTATTATGAGAATGAACAGGCTGCATTGTCAAGGCAGCAATGTTTAACTGTGAGCGCGCATGCGGCGCGGGCGCAATCACTTGAATTTTTTTCTTCTAACAGTGGAAGAAACTACTCCTTTTAGTCATAAAGCTTAACAGAATTGTAAAAGGTTTGCTTTTATTTATGTACATTCACAATAAAAACAAATCTTTGTGCTTTTGTAAAATAAGCCTAAAGAAAAATAGAATGCCGCTTTCTGCCATCTGGTTTCCTTTCGCGCAGCACAAAAATGAACTGCGACTCTGCATATAGGCTACTTGTTGCACAGTTTTTCTTTCGTTTTCTGAATTTATTATTTAAGTAAAAATATATTTCTCGTATAGGCCAATTTATTATTATATTAATATATATATATATATATATATATATATATATATATATATATATATATATTCTCTCTTTATAAAGAGCATGTGTGT
>NW_015505190.1:818471-843926 GCF_001515645.1 Sinocyclocheilus grahami | reverse complement strand
ATATAGCCTAGCTTTATGAAGACCATGTGAATCCTCATGTTCTGTTGTTTGCTGCTTTTTGCGCATGTAAAATTAATTCCCGGGAAACAAATGTTAGTATTTTTAACGGTTCACAGACACTTATCCTTTCTAATCAAATTCAATTCTAATTTAAAATAATCTTGTCGGTTAACGGTTAATAATCTGTTAACGAGTGTCGGTTGTCGGTTAGGAAAAATAACCTAAATGAACATCCCTAATTCTGAAGGACCATGTGACTGGAGTACTGATGCTAAAAATTCATCTTTAAAATCACAGAAATAAATTACATTTTAAATAGAAAACAGTTGTTTTAAATATTAAATATAATTTACAATTTTATTGTACTTTTTGCTGTACTTTGGATCAAATAATGCAGGCTTGGTGAGCAGAAGAGACTTAAAAAAAGCAAAAAATCTTACTGTTCAAAAACTTTTGACTGGTAGTGTACATATTAAAATTATTTATTTTAAATTGCAATAATATTTCACATTACTGTTTTAACTGTATTTTTTGATCAACTAAACGTAGCCCTGGTGAGTATTAGAGACGTCTTTCACAAACATTACAGAAATCGTACAACTTTTGAACAGTTGTGTATATATATATATATATATATATATATATATATGTGGAATACAAAATGCATTCACATGCCATGAGAACCAACGTTTGTATCCACAAATATTGAGCTCACTTTGATAACAAGACTCTTCTAATTAAACATGAGTTGAGACATACAGGTTAAACATGTTCAAAGCTGTTCTATGAAATTTTAAATAAAATTCTAAATACACAGCACAGGATAATTTGGGATAAACAGATTCTACTACTACTTTGTGAGACACATCAAATCATAAAATGTGGAGGGGGCTTTAAATATATGTTAGGATGAATTACTGCTACACACACACACAAACGCACACAACAACCACTCATTAAGTGCCTGGATAAGAAGATTAGTAAACAAAGCGGCTTGTATAATTCAACAGCCCATGAGCTCTCAAACTCCATACACACAGACTTGAGAAAGTGCTGTACACTTGTGTGATTTTGTATTTGATTTCAAGTGTAAAGATTTAAAAGTGTTAGATTTAAAATAAAAACAAGTGTAGTGTTGACAAGTGTAAGAATTTTACCTCACAATAAAAAGGTAATTGTGAGATTCTAAAAGTTTAAAAGAAGAACCATTTAAATTATGGGGAATAAAAAATTGCAATTCTGAGAATTTTGAAAAATTGGTTTCCATAAAAATCCTAATCATATGAAGAAAAACAACAACATACCCAATAATTTCACTCAATGACAGAAGTTGTTCTACTAGGGGTAAAATGTCATCTCATGTCTATGGATACATCTCAAAATATGAATATTAAAGGAACGGTTTACACCAAAGTGAAAATTCTGTCATCATTTACTCACATTCTAGTTGTTCCAAAGCTGTATGAATTTCTTTCTTCTGCTGAACACAAAAGATGTGTGTAACAAAGCCTGGATCCCATTGACTTACGCAGTATGAATTAAAAATTGTATGGAAGTCGACGGGACCAGAAATGATTTGGTTACAAACATACTTCAAAATATCTTCTTCTGTGTTCAGCAATACAGGTTTGAAACTACTATGGATTGGTAAATGATGACTGAATTTTCATTTTGTGGAAACTATCCCTTTAACATCTGAAAAAAAAAAGTGTGGTACAATGTGCTCTTTAAAATATATCAACAATCAGATTAAAAATATGGTGTTTAAATATTTGTATAAACCAAAATTAAGAAATCTGAACCAACACGGGCATAAAAATACTGTCATACTAGAAAAAGAGAAACTCTTACCAAAGGAGTGGTTAATGACTTCAAACAGGGCAAAATAACTTGCAGTAATGCTGTCCACCCCAATTTGTGTTACAACAGCCTGAAAAAGACAGGGGGAAGAATGCAATTCGTGGCTTTGGAAAGTGCTGCGTTTGATCTAAAATGTTGCATGATTAAATGCAGTACCTGGTAGACCTGGTCTGTTGTGCAATTCTTTCGCACCCGGATGGTAACTGTAGTTTTGTCTGGCATGGCTATCCTTAGCTCCACATCAGAAACACCATTATAATTCTAGGAGGAATGAGAGAGAGACCTAAAAATACAGTCCAAACAGACAGAGCAGCGCTTCAGGCGTGCTTGAGAAGCACCCTGACAGGTACAGACTCACACACACAGCCGAGCAATGGAACATGCAAATATATATATATATATATATATATATATATATATATATACAAATAACATTATGACTGCCACATTTTCAAAAGCTGCTTCTTCACACTGGTTAAACACAATTTCATAGAATCAATCTGTTTTGAAAAGAAAGAAAAGAAAACAGAAAACAAAACCACTTTATTCAACGATTCGTTTCCTCCGCGTCACCCTATAGCGCCATTTTGGAGAGTATCACATACGTAAACAACGTAATCTGTTCTGTGTCAGCAGCACCGTACGCAGATACACTGTTTATGCTTTGATCTGAACATAAACAACGTATTCGCGTATGTACGTTGTTTATGTAATACTTTCCAAAATGGCGTTATAGGGTGACACGGAGGAGACTAATTGTTGAATTAAGTCATTATTTTTGTTTTCTTTGCGCACAAAATGTATTCTTGTAGCTTCGTAAAATGATGGTTGAACCACTGATGTCACATGGATTATTTTAACGATCTCCTTGCTACGTTTCTGGGCCTTGATCATGTTGGGATCCTTGCTGTCTATGGAGGGCCAGAGAGCTCTCAGAATGCATCAAAAATATCTTAAAGGGGTCATATGATGTGATTTCAAGTTTTCCTTTCTCTTTGGAGTGTTACAAGCTCTTGGTGCATAAAGAAGATCTATAAAGTTGCAAAGACTAAAGTCTCAAATCCAAAGAGATATTCTTTATAAAAGTTAAGAGTCAGCCACGCCTACCTAAACTGGCTCATTCTAACACGCCCCCACATATCTACGTCACGATGTTGAAATATTAGCATAATCCCGCCCAAATGTGCACGCAAAGAAACAAGGCGTGGTTTCAGGAACAGCAACTATCCCTTTAAGGGTCACTTAATAATTGACTGACCCTTTGTGTTTCCCATAGCATCATATAATAGTGAATTTTTACACTTATAGAATAAATAGACTGCATTCAAGGTGAACATAAAAACAGATTAACTAAATTGAGCTGAATAGCCTTTAGTTGAATGAACTGTGATGTATGATATCTTATCTGTGGCAGCAGCACATCAGTTTGTCTTTAATACTGTGCGGTAAAGACACATTTTCAATGCTAACTGACCTATGACACTTTGTCATTGATGGGTCTTTGTGACAGTCACATTCTTTGATAGGGGGCCATTGTCCATGATTCAATCATTTTCTGAGTCAAGTGAGAATGCAATGCTGCAGTTATAATCAAGCTAAAGCAGATTTTTGCAGGTCTACAGTCTCCTCTTTGTTCAAGTATATTTACATGTACTCGTTTAGCTGTCTTTAATGTGTGCTGCTGATTATATTTAGGCTTTAAAATTCATTAAAATGTTAATTTGCGAAGATCATCATGATGAAGAAGGTTCATAAACTTTTGTTGGTTACTGTGTTTATTTTCTGTAAAAATCCAAAAGTCAATGGAAAAATCCTACTGGGTTTTTGTTGAGGGAACCAGGGTGATGCTAACTTCTGGGTTGGCCTACAAAAAAATGTAATCACTGCAGCGCTCTGTTAGTCAACGACACATAAATGGAATAGAATAAAGCTGGGCATGAAACATTTTTATCATCCTAATATGATTAAAATTAGGCCTGGCTACCCTGTCCCAGAGGACAAACCCTGCATGCCCAGACAGAGTGGTCATGTGATTAAATATGAACGGCAACAGACATTGCCCATGGTTCATTTTTGCTTGCAATCACCCTATAAGTGCAACCAAAACATATCAAACAGCCCTGCCATCCTTCATCCTACTTTTTTTAAGATCAGATGACCCTAATGGGAATACTGTATACTGTGGATAAATATCAGTAGGAAAGACGCACGTAGATTGCTGTTTTTCTCCAAATATCAGCGCGACTGCAAATATATTGATTTTATAAAACAGTCCAATAAATAGAAGTTAATATTAACTGATTTTTAGAAAAAATATCCCGTTTCTGCTCTATTTCATCAGCGAAAATAGTTTCAAACAAAGCCACAGTAGAACTGTTTTGCATCCCTGAGCAACACACAATAGTGTTTTGTTACTGAATCAATCAGCCGTTTGAACGAATATGTTGAATGAATGACTCAATGACTCACTCATGCAGTGACTTGCCGCCACCTACTAGCAATTTTAGGTTTATATTTAAAAGTATATTTTCCCTGGTATTTTTTCCCCAAATACCAGTATACCAAAATACCAAATACCAGGTTATTATTGTTGATAATGATTTATTTTGATTGGTAACAGCCCAATTGTGTCTTACTAAACACTTAAATTGAAGAATTTGACACAAAAGATGATATATACATTTTATTAGGTTAGAAAAAATTGGCCTTTTTAATGGGAAAAAATGCCCATAAAAGGTAAAAATCTATTTAAACTAGGGGTGTGCGATATGACGATTTTTGATCGTGGACGATAAAAATGTCTCCAAGATCTGCTTTTGAAGAAATATCGTAGTATCGTGATACAGCGCACATTCTATCAGCTGCAGTTCTGGCGCCACCGTATCAATATACTGTACAACGCGACATACATTTCGCATCAGTGTTAACTCAGCGGTAGAGTTACTCTCACAGGACACTGCACTTATTCGCAATCACAAAAGTACATTATTTGCTTATGTGCTTTAAAGCCTTGCCGGTTAAACCTTTCATTCGCGTGCTGGTCAGACGTGCGCTTTTTCTCAGTGCAAACATCTGAAGCGCGCGCACTAAAAAGCCTGTCAAACAGCGCCTGATTTCTGAACTAAGTTACCTTTTGCGCGAATACCGTCAAAACACACAAGGTTTACATATAGACTCAGTTGGTTATGTCTAAAATGAAAGTAAACAGTTGAGAGAAAAACGGATACGTGCCTGTATATTAGATGCGTGCAGGTCTTAAAAGGACAGTACTGAACATGCTGCCGATAGTTATTGAAGGGATAGTTCACCCAAAACTTATAATTCTGTCATTTTTTACTCACTCACATGCTGTCCCAGACCTGTATTAATTTCTTTCTTGTGCTGAATACAAAAGAAGATATTTTGAAGATGGGTAACAAAACATTTGCCGGTCCACATCTGATAGTAGGAAAAAATACTATGAAAGCCGCTGTGGACCAGCAACTGTTTGGTGTTCCACGTTCTTCAAAATAACTTTTATGTTCAGCAGAAGAAAGAAAATCATTCAGGTTTAAAACAACTTTTTAGTGAGTAAATGATGGTATAAAAATAAAACAATATGACAGAACAGACAGACAGATTACATCATTTTTATTTTTGGGTGATCCATGTTAATAAAACAACAAAACACAAAGAGAAAAATCACTCAATACTTTTGACTGAAAAACTTTAATACAGTTGCTTTAATAGGAATCAATCTATATAGTGTTTTATTGCGATATTTTCTTCATTCAATTTCTTGAATGCTCCTGCTAAATTGTACCTGAAAATAAAACACTGTTTGTTTTATTTGTATATATTATGTGTATCTTTGTTATTATTTTTTAATAACAAAAGATAAAATAATGACAAAGATTTTTATCTTCACCCACTTTGGACTAAATATCCACCATTCTTTTTTAAATATTTTGTTACCTTGAAAGGCTTTGTTTTTATAATAGGGAAATTAGTTTGGCTGTACTATAAAATAGTAAAACCAACATGACAAAGAATCATGACAAAAACGTGAATCGTGATATTTCTATAAAAAAAAAAACGTTGTGATATGATATTTTTGCCATATCGTCCACACCTAATTTAAACATAAAAACTAATTTCTGTTATTTCTGCAAACGAACTACATGTCAGAATATCAAAAGTTTTGGGAGTCAGCTGTCCACAGCAGTCCTAAACCTGCCAAGGTACCAGCACAATAACATGTTCAGCAAAATACTGTACAACTATAGTTATCGAAAAAATTCCAGAAAGAAAATGGAGACAACATTTTTGTCATTATCGCACCCCTGGTTCACACTCCAACATAGCAGGTGGCAGTATTGCAGTTTAACACCTGTTGTCACCCGTTATAAAACAAAAAAAAAGACAACGAAGCAGCGTGTAGCTACATCTGTTACACAAAATCACAGGCAATCACAGACAGGCGAAAGCAAAGTTGCTTGGATTACGTAAAAAACAACATTGTTCTTTTTGTACAGTTTTATACGGTTTATGGTAACTCTCTCTCTTCCTTACACTCATATTTTAAGTGATTATTTTCCCCAAAATGTACTATAATTAGCACATCAAGCCAGTGCTGACGTACTTCTGAAAATTTTACATTCATTGATCCTGTACAAATTTTTTTTTGCCTTGCAGATTGAAATATTTGGTTTTATTGCTGTGACTTGTTAACATAGATTTGTTTTTCCTCTTTCCAATTTTGCAAAAATGACGACTAGTGATCATCTTGAAAGCATCAGTAAGAAAAGGTTGAAAACTACAAACCAAATGTGCATTTATCAAATAATTATCATCCATCTCCTAAAATATATATATATATACACATACACACACACACACATATATATCTCAAATATAAAAATGCATAGGTAAAAATAAAATATCCATCCATCCAAACAATGGCCCAGCTGATTAGTAGAAAAAAATCCTTATTTTTGAGCTCTACTAAAAGTCAGGTTTTATTACAGCAGAGAGTTCTCAGAAGATGACTGAACTCAAAGTATCACATTTCCTGCTCTGAAAACCTGAGTGTGACCTCAAAATGTGTGATGGATGTGGTATATGTACGCGTTTTATATAGTTAATACATTTCATTCTGGCTGTTATGTGGGTTTTGGAGATTATTCAGGGCAGAAAACAAATGCTGTCTGAACATGCAGTCCAATGTGAACTGAAGAGTTTCCAGCAAATACGTTGCAGTAAGATCACTGGAACAAAGTACTTAAGAGTTACTCAACAGCAATCAGCAGCACATTGACATACTCTCTCCCTCATGTGTTTCTCGTATACACTCAAAGACTCTCTCAATCAGCCACTCATTGCCCTTCCAAGCCAGTGCTGACATACTTCTGAAAATTTTACATTCATTGATCCTGTACAAATTTTTTTTTGCCTTGCAGATTGAAATATTTGGTTTTATTGCTGTGACTTGTTAACATAGATTTGTTTTTCCTCTTTCCAATTTTGCAAAAATGACGACTAGTGATCATCTTGAAAGCATCAGTAAGAAAAGGTTGAAAACTACAAACCAAATTTGCATTTATCAAATAATTATCATCTATCTCCTAAAATATATATATATATATATATATATATATATATATACACACATCTCAAATATAAAAATGCATAGGTAAAAATAAAATATCCATCCATCCAAACAATGGCCCAGCTGATTAGTAGAAAAAAATCCTTATTTTTGAGCTCTACTAAAAGTCAGGTTTTATTACAGCAGAGAGTTCTCAGAAGATGACTGAACTCAAAGTATCACATTTCCTGCTCTGAAAACCTGAGTGTGACCTCAAAATGTGTGATGGATGTGGTATATGTACGCGTTTTATATAGTTAATACATTTCATTCTGGCTGTTATGTGGGTTTTGGAGATTATTCAGGGCAGAAAACAAATGCTGTCTGAACATGCAGTCCAATGTGAACTGAAGAGTTTCCAGCAAATACGTTGCAGTAAGATCACTGGAACAAAGTACTTAAGAGTTACTCAACAGCAATCAGCAGCACATTGACATACTCTCTCCCTCGTGTGTTTCTCGTATACACTCAAAGACTCTCTCAATCAGCCACTCAAAGAAAAGCTGAATCAACTAAATGTTCACTCTTCCTCCATACTGTACATAAAAGAGTGGTAAATATCACGCAACTGAATCAGAGTTTTGTTACCCATGGAAATATTTTGACTGTAGTGCCAACCAACAATGTGTCCTCACACCATCTCCCTCCTTTTGACACTCCATTAAACACAAGAGACCGAGCAGGATGACTTGCTTCCAGACTGCCCCAAATGTACTTCCACTTTCTGAAAGCTGAGCCCTCCATTATATATTTGTCATGACATAGGTACAATTACAGATGTACCTAATCTACAGTACAATTACCCATTTATAACATGGTAACAAGGGAGCACAGAGAACAGAGCGATTTAAAGGTGATAAAAAAAACTTTTCCCATGTTTAATTGCTATATTCGGGTCCCCAGTGCATCTACCAACACAGAAAACATGAAAAAAAATTTGGTAAGCCTTTCTCTACAAGCTTGCGAAAAAATGAGCGCGTCAGATTTCTCTCCCCCCGTGATGTAGAAAGGGGATCATATAATAATATTTACACCCCTTAATCTGCAAGTATTCACCCATGTCACCGCCATTGTGTTTTCACAAGCGACAACGGTGTACCAATTCTAACGCCATGGCGAAAGTTTGAACAGATTATGCTAACTGTTCTGTCTTTGACTGCACTGACAGGCACAGAATACTATTTAGAGTCCCAGGCTCAGAGAAGACAAGAGAGCTGTGGATTTATTGATTTATTTACCGTATATTACGCTGCTGCCACACAGATCTAATATAAACATTCAATTTCTTTCCCAGCCGTTTACCTTCACAGACATAACGACTGTTTTTGTATCTCGTTTTTGTATTTGCTCTTTGTGTTTTTGTATTTTTAACAAACTTGTGTGTATTTGACAGTTTAAGCACAATAAGACATGAACGAGAACTTAGTTTAGTACTCACATGCCGTGGCTGCCACTTTCTGTGTTCGCTTCGGATGTGTGCTCTCAGAAAACTGTATTTAAGAAGTTTAAACTAATATGGTTTAAAATGCATGATTTCAACATGAGACATGATGATGAAAACTAAACAGATGTTTTTTTAGTAGAGCATCTGAGGTATGAACTGTAAAGGCACAGCCCTATTGTGGAAAAGGGGGCGGGGATCAGCAGCTCATTTGCATTTAAAGAGACATGCACGTGTTTCTGCTTCCACTCAAAATAGGCATTTTCAAAATGATATATAAAAAATAATCTGTGGGCTATTTTGAGCTGAACTTCACACATTCTGGAGACAACTGAGACTTATATTACATCTTGTAAAAAGGGGCTGGATAGGTCTTCTTTAAAGTGTTGTGTATCGATACAGACTTCCAGATTACATTCCAAATCACTCAAATCAATTTGATTTGATTCAGTCAGGTATTTTTTAGGAAAATTTGTTGTTCAGCGAATTTTAGCAGGCAAGATCCAGTCATTTCAATAGAAATCCAAATATTTGGGAATTTTGTGTGAGGGATAAAGATTTCCCCATGGAAATTTCACAACACGTAAAGGTTGGTCACGCAGATTTGCCACATTAACCGACAGAATGCTGCTTGGTTTGAAAGACTTCCTACATCACTACTATTCCTGACAACAGACATTGGACTTATTTGGCCAACGAAATTTTGCTAAACCTTTCGCATCTTAATGCTTAAAAATTATGCAGAATAGAGCTCCTAATTGATTCAAATGGGTAACCTGCCTTTCTAAACTACTAAATAAAAGAATTGGCTCATAAGAGAATAAGGCTATATTGGTCAATGTGTATGTTTATTCACCAAAACGAGTGAAAAGAGTCATTTGCTTGTGAATCAGCTGCACTGGTGATTTAGTATGTTTGTTTATACACAGTAGCATACAAGGACGATTCAATATAAATATATCGTTTGCCAATATTTTGAGGCTCACAGTTGTTTGGTTGCATCCCATTAAATGCAGATGGCAAACTATATACACATTACAAAACTATTAATTCAAAAATATAACAAGACCCAACTGTGCAGTTGCGTAAATTAGATCAGCAGAACGCAGGGAACCCTGCAGCCCTGTAAGTTTTCATGCAGCCACTGAAAATAAGCATAATGTAAAGGTTTGCTCTTTACACTTTAAAAATCAATATCAGGATTGATCAAATGAAGAAAACAATTAATGTGAAAACTGATCTTTTTAAACTGCCCTTTCAGTCGTCTCTGAGGGTGCTTCGCAAAACGTTGCATTTGATTTCAACTGTGCATGCAGAATGTTTTTAGGAGCATCCACAAAACAGAAAGGGTTGGTTATAAGACGGATGAGCCCTGCTTTGCCCACCTCTCTGTCCTGAGTTTACACTGATTGATGCTGATGCTGAGCTCTGTCGCCTTCTGTGCCACGGAAAACACTTGTCACCATGGCAACCAACGCCAGCATCAATGAGGTGCCCTGTGAATATTAACATGCCATCGGAACCGCTCCAGTGAAGAATTGAGACACAATAACATCAACAAGCAATAAATTACATACCCAATAAAACCCAGACGTTCCTCCTAACAGATATCCCCTAATGTAGGTTACATAATCGTGCTATAAATGTTTGAGATCACCATGGACGTGCCGATCATTCAGAAGGTGTGTGCTTTTTTTTTACACAATTGTCCAGGGTGGTTTATTTCGATTTCAACCCAGTATTGCACAGAACAGTGCGCAGTCAGCTACAGCAAGATGAGAAGGAATGAGAAAGCTTGTCTGTTCACGGTGCTGTATGTGACCAGAATCTGGAATGAAGACAAACGCGTCCAAACACAAACCTCCTTTATCTAGTGGAAATGAAGCAGCCATTCACACAGAGACATACACCGATGCATATGACAGGCAGAGACACTGTATGCACAGAGGCGTTAAAGGGATAGTTCAGCCTGAAAGGAAAAGCATGTCATAATTTACTCACCCTCATGTTGTTCCAAATGTATGACTTCACATACCCAATAAAACCCAGACGTTCCTCCTAACAGATATCCCCTAATGTAGGTTACATAATCGTGCTATAAATGTTTGAGATCACCATGGACGTGCCGATCATTCAGAAGGTGTGTGCTATTTTTTTTACACAATTGTCCAGGGTGGTTTATTTCGATTTCAACCCAGTATTGCACAGAACAGTGCGCAGTCAGCTACAGCAAGATGAGAAGGAATGAGAAAGCTTGTCTGTTCACGGTGCTGTATGTGACCAGAATCTGGAATGAAGACAAACGCGTCCAAACACAAACCTCCTTTATCTAGTGGAAATGAAGCAGCCATTCACACAGAGACATACACCGATGCATATGACAGGCAGAGACACTGTATGCACAGAGGCGTTAAAGGGATAGTTCAGCCTGAAAGGAAAAGCATGTCATAATTTACTCACCCTCATGTTGTTCCAAATGTATGACTTACTTCTACAGAACGTAATAGAAGACGTTAGACTAACAGTCTCTATTCACTTCTTTTTTTTCCATACAAGGAAAGTTAATTGATTGAGGATGTCATCCTGGCTAGGATGCCCTTTTGCGGTCCAAGAAAAAAAGAAAAGAGTCAGGTTTGGAAAAACATGAGGGTTGGCAGAGGATGCCATAATTTTTATTTTTGGGTAACTATCTCTTTAAGATCAGGGAGGCTGAAAAAGCAGGAAAATAAAGTCAGTTATGTCAGATGGCTTTAAATTTATCAAGACAAAAAAGGAGATATTTCCTAAAACCTAAAGGATATGGGATGATTGTAATACTAGATGTCTGAAAGACAAGCCTGGGTGTGCTCAGAATATCAAATCCTGCTGTAAACAAGTGCTTTCTGCACTCATGGACAAATGTGTCTAATTAGGGAAGCTCTATTACACCTGTATGGCATTTAAATGATGTACATTTTTATTAATATACCGTATTTTTCCGTGCCTGAAAGGATGGTTTGCAGTGCTGCAGTGACAAGGCTGGCTAACTTTCAGCTTCTCACTCCAATATACATCAACCCACTTATTAGCCACGTTAGCACTTGCACTGGATTACGGCATTTTACTAAGTCTTCAAATGCCTTAAAAACACACTGGTGACTTTCGCCTGTAGTGTTTTAGAGCAAACTGGCCGCTTTCTGTCTAACAAGGGATGACGGTGAAGGTGGGCAGCGCTGCTAAGTGCGTCTTGATGTAGTCCATAGATCATTGATTTAACTGTTACATATAAACTTACACTTCAAGAATACGGTCGCCCTTTGAGATTCCGGCTCGGTCTGCCGCGCCGCCCGGTAACACGGCGCTGACGTGCTGCAGCGGGGCGTAAAGTTCGCCGTTGATGCTCCTCAGTTGCCCTCCTTCGCTTACTTGCCCGCGGACATTGAAGCCATAGCCCGAGTCCGACTTGACGATGCGGACCAACCGAGGCCCGGAGGTGACCGTGGTCGCGACGAGGCCGCCGGCGCACGTTCCCGAGCTCGTGCCGGAGCCGTTGCGAGCCGCCGAGTGAATTGTGGAAGGGCCAGCGGAGCGACTGCCGTCTCCTTCGACAACATCTGCCATTTTTATTTGAAGAAATCCTGCCTCCACAGCGGGCTCGGGCGCCGAAGTGCTACATGAGCTTATTGGCTGTCGGAGTGCGTCAGACTCCAGATGGGAAAGACTGACGCCAAACCGCCCCCATCACGAGACACTGCTGCGTTTGCGTGCCTTGAAAGTTACTTCTGTCACGTAACAACAAAGCAGTGCACCATGGGAAATGTAGTGCGGAACACTGACGGAACTGACAGCCAGTCTATTTGCATGGTTGCTCGTTTTGTAAAATGGAAGAAGAATCAGTTATCATTGGACAGAAAGGAACGGGTTATTTTTTTTTATGTTTAAGAAACTGGTGCAGATTGCAGAAAGATGTTTCAAATATTCATTCAAATGATGTTCCTTCTGTTTATTTTTATTTTACTTTGTCTTCTGATTAAATGTAGTATCTACACAAAGCTAGAGCAATACACTCTTAACCTAATTTGAGATTATATTATGTTTTGAAACAACCTGTATGCTATAAAACAACACATGAGATAAAGTTAATTATTTAAAGGTGTAAGTATTATTTAAAGTATGTAAGTTTTTGACTCTACTAAAGCATAAAAATACCATAATATGTTTGCAGATATTTAAGAAACATGCTAAGTTAACATACTTGTTTATCTGAAAAACAATGCTACAGTCAGTTATTCTTCTTTAAAAATTTGCATTCTGTGTCTGAATGTCTGTTTCTGTTTTGGTCTGTGTAACCCGCCCACTGCCAGTTTACCCAATTGTATTTCGGCACCGCGGGTTGCCAGTTTGCGGGAAACACAGCGTATTTCTTTTCAGTCATGGAAGCTGCCAAACGAAAAGGGTCAGTTCCTGTTGGTGTCTTCAATCTGGCAACCTGCATGTGCGTCAAGTCTGAGGAGGAGGGTCCGGGTGAAAAAAACCCTCTCCAATATTTTGAATTTGGGCTGCAATACCTAGTTCAACCACTACATAGAGCACCTTTAACTTATTCAAGTCTATCTGTCCAAAAATCATTATGAGGGCACCCACAAGATGGAGATATTTACTTGAAAATATTATATTCCATTAGTCGTTACTCACACACAAAATTTTATTTTCAAATCTTGAAGTGGTTCTAATACAACTAATTGTGTGCTCCTTATAAATGTACATTCAGAGAACATACTGAGATTTTTTCAAGTGTCTTGGAGGAGCTACCACAGCAAGTCTGTCTCAGTTTTTGTCTCTTCATGTAGTCCCCATATGGACTCGATGATGGTGAGATCAGATCTGTGTGCGGGCCATCCTGTTTATTGTTGGACTTCTTGTGTGTACAAAAACCTCATTGGCTTATTTGTTGTTGCTGCCATTTTTAGTCAGGACTCCCTGGAAGAAGAGATGTTGTAATGGGATGTTTTTCTGGTTAAATAAAGGAATAATAATAATAATAATACAATTAATGGCAAAATAAAAATGTGGAAATATAAACATATTTCCGATTGGCACAATAATACTAAAGATATGAATAACTAAATACAAATCTAACATGCCTAAGATTTGTGCACAGTTCTGTAAAAGTAAAGAGTAAGCATTCATATTCCATCTATCTTGGTGCCAGCATAATGTAAGAGTTTATATTTGGTTAAAAGTGCACAAATAAATTGAGTTACCTGAAATTGAAATTAACAACATTTATGAATGTTATAAAAACTAATTCTGTGGGATTAAGTTTGAAATGATACATTCTATGATCCTGAGATAACAGTCAATTCTTTTTGGCTCCGAGTGCCCAAGTATCAGTTCTAAGATCCCTTATGAGGGCCACCACAAGATGGAGATATTTACTGGAAAATGTTATATTTTATGCGCTCCTAAAGATGAATGTAGTTATAGGCATTTGCAACTTGTCTGATCACTAATATGTGAACCTTATGCTTTTTACAGCAGAGGAAATCTATGAAATACCCCCCCCCCCCAAAAAAAATAAAAAAAAATAAAAATAAATAAATATATATGTTAAAGCAGCACTATGTAACTTTTTCTGTTCAAAATTTGCAAAATGTATATAATGAGCGAGTACATTATGAATTCATCTTGGTATATATATGGTAATGATGTGGTATTGTTTTCAAGTTTCCTGCAGGCCATATATGCACTGTGTACGAGTTACTGTAATCTGTGTAATTTGACAATTCAATGTATGTCAGTATTATGTTAGGAGAGTCTATGGTAGGTGAAAGTTTCCATATGAAAATGAAGCATATTTCTAATATATTTATAGGAATAACCTTCATGTGTATGTAAGCTGCAGCCACCAACACCATAAACACATTTACAGATAAGAACACTCACTCCCACATATTGTAAGAATACAGATTTAATTCAAAACATTAAAAATCTTTATTCTTGATTTCAGATATACCATAGCTTTACAGATAAACCCTTTCTGTAAGGACAAGGACAAGATCATTTTTTTTGGAAAAATTCATTGCAAAGCATAGTGATGCAGGCGACCAAGGTGATGTACTCCTGAAAGTCCACAGTGCCATCTGCATTTGCATCCAGATCCTTAAATATCTTGTCCAGAGCTTTTTGGTCAGCGGATTTCTTTAACAAACACAAAAGTCTGATCAGAGATACTGTCTGTACAATGATGCCAATTAAACAGCTCATATTTACATCAGTATTATCTCACAATATTTCTATTATGATGATTAATACAAAATAATTCAACTTTTTAAATTGTTATTACATATATATATATATATATATATATATATATAAAGGAGCAGTTGTAATACCTAATTTTAAAATTAAGCATTTTAATGTCATAATGAAAAGAGAAATTATATTTCAACTGGTCAGTTTTGCAGTGCCTCTCACCCCGAGGATGTCGCTCAGCTCTGTATTGAGCAGATCCTTGAGCTCGCCTTTGGTCAGGGTGTGTTTGTCTCCCTCCTTTCCTGAGTATTTGTGAAAGGCTGCAATCAGCAAAGCCATTCCTTGCTGGATTTCTGTAAAATTAGTGTGATACAAAGCAGGTGTATCATTAATAAAAAATATATTAATAATAATCAAACAAAACGTATTGTTTACAACATCCAAAATTATTAGTAGTGTAGATGTCAAAAGTACAATATATGAAATGTCATGGCCAGCAACAATATAACAAACAGAACTGGTTACAGCCCCCTGGAGGCAAGCAGATGGGAGAGAAGGGGTGGACCTTAACTGTTTGAAGAGTGGGAGTTTTCAGAAATGGAGGGATAAAAAAAAAAACGTCAGATTTAAGCACAATCGGATTATGGCCAACACCCTGAACATACCCTTTAATTAAAACAGAATAAAGCAACAGAAAGAAAGAGATCTACTCGATTTTGTCATTGGTCATTTAATCCACCATCAACTGCCTCCTTTTCCTGCCTCTGCCTTCTTCTCAACACACAAACTCTTAAACTTTTCTACTAATCAATTAATGGCCAAAAAGCATATAACATATATATATATATATATATATATATATATATATATATATATATATATATATATATATAAACCAAACTACCCTTCAAAGAATGCCATCAATCTACAAATTTTGAAGCCATCAAACTTTTATAGTGCAGCAGTGAAATGCATTAGTTCATTTTAAGCAGTAAAACAATTCAGTACAAAAATAAAAAGTCTCTTACGTGACATGGTGTTTCTGGAGTTCACGGCGAGCAAGAAGTGAAAGATAGGATCGAGCGAGTGAGAAGTGAAGGAACAGACGATGTTTTATGCAGAGAAATGCCACACCCCCCAAATTCATGCCCTCCCACCGTCCCAACCCTCACCACACAACCGCACCTACATTTATGCCCTCTCTCTTACTCTTATTATGCTCTCTCTCTCTTATTGTTTACTCCCTTAAACCACAAAAAGGGGCAGGTGGAATAGGCTCTCTTGTCCTTGTTCAGTCCTTAACTCAGCTGGCTAAACCAGCTTCTAACTGCACACAAACAGCTAAAAAGAGTATTACTGATTATTTACTGCGCTCTTCATCGTGCTTAACAATGCCCCTTAGCTGTTCTAAAATCACTATAAACCACAGCTTGGGGCTCTACTGCTTTAATAGTCACCAAATGAAGAGTTGAGAGCTGGATGCTGTTCACTGACGTATCAAAATTATACGACGTCATCAACAAATCTTCCTAACAATGTAATTTTGATCTTGCACCATGTGGCTTCTTATCACAGATTATTCATTAATAATTTCAAACACATTTCAAATAATTTAAATACTCTAATATATACTGTAATTTGAATAGAACATGAGTCATTGAGGCACCTCTCTAATATTTCTGCAGTTTTATACAAATAAAGTACAAAAGCTGTCACTGAGGTGGTGCATTTTCTAAAGGTACCTTATTTTCCCCCTAAAGGGTGCATACTGGTACCTTAAAGGTATAGGCTATATTAGTATCTAAAGTGTACATATTACTAATACTTTTCAAAAAGGGTAACAACACAATGACAGCTTTTGTACATCTTTTCTGAGAGTGTAAAGCAACTAACATGTCAAAACCATGACATTTACTACAAAAATATACATATCTCTCTCACTAATGCATGTGAGGCCACTTTAGGTGTGGTGTGGTATTGTTTTCAAGTTTCCTGCAGGCCATATATGCACTGTGTATAGTATGAGTTATTGTAATCTGTGTAATTTGACAATTCATTGTATGTCAGTATTATGATAGGAGTGTCGGTGGTTGGCGAATGTTTCCATATGAAAATTAAGCATATAGTTATAATATAGCTATAGGAATAAGAACACTCACACCCAAATATAGTCAGAATACAGATTTAATTCAAAACATTAAAAATCTTTATTCTCCATTTCAGATATACTATAGCTTTACAGATAAACCCTTTTTGTAAGGACACAATCATTAATTAATTTTTTTGTGAAAAATTCATTGCAAAGCATAGTGATGCAGGCAAAAGTATAAACAATATAACACACAGAACTGGTTTATAGCCCTCTGGAGGCAAGCAGATGGGAGAGAAGGGGTGGGCCTTAACTGTCTGAAGAGTGGGAGTTTTCAGAAATGGAGGGAAGAAAAATGACAGTTTTAAGAGAAAGATGATTATGGCCAACACCCTGAGCATACCCTCAAGACAGAACAGAGAGAGAGAGAGAAAGATATTTTTGTCATTGTTCATTTCATCCTCCACCAACTGCCTCTTCTTGCTGTCTTTCCAACACAGAAACTCTTAAACTATTGCCTTAAAATGAATAAAAGACATATCGACCAGTCAATTAACAGCTGAGAAACATTTAACATATATACACCCTAAACTCAGCTTCAAAAAAACTGAAAATGTTTTAATTTGAACACATTTTAATCATAAAGTACAACAGTAGTGCAGCAGTGAGATGCATTAGTTCATTTTAAACAGTAAAACATTTCAGTAATAAATAAATAAATAAATTAAAAAGTCTCTTACGCGACATGGTGTTTCCAGAGTTCAAGGCAAGCAAAAAGTGCACAAAATTGAGAACCAAAGATGAGAACTAAAGGAACAGATTGAGTGTTATATGCAAATTCCACACCCCAGATGCATCCCCTCCCACCGTCCCAACCCTTGACACACAAATGCACCTGCATTAACTTTTCTTTGTCTTACTCTGGCCTATGCTCTCTCTCTCCTATTGTTCATCCCCTTAAACCATTTAAACCTTTGTTGACTTAATTATTGAGTTTGCAAAAGGTGGGCTTGGCATCTCTCGTCACTGGATGTCTCTAACTCAGATGGTTAAACCAGCGTCTATTCACACATAAACACCCAAAACCTTAGACATGAGCCTTTGGGCAAATCTACTGTCAAGACCTGCCCTGAACTGGAAGCGCAAGTTGGGTGTTCCTGAGAACCACTTTAGTGAAACTGCATGGAACCACTGAAATAATTCTATACTAAAAAGAATATGTCTAATAGTGGTTATGTTAAATACTCACAATCATTTTAAGGCTTAATCACTTATGCATGTTTATGGATGTTTTCTGGGATGCAAAACTGCTCAAGCTGAATGAAAATGGTATTTTGCAAAACTCTGTGGTATGAATACAGTTGGGCAGTAAGTCTGGTTTTTACTAAAATGAGACAGAGATGAGATGTCTCTGACCAATTCTGGTTGCATAAACTGCTTTACTCTAGTCTTACAGCTTAGTTATTTCATTTTACTTTTCTTAAGACTGCATAACATTTTAAAGTTAGTTGCGTAAAAATGTTTCATTTGAATCCGAAAATTGAGACCCCTTGGCTAAATGCTAGATGGCAAGACTAGCTCTTCAGACACAGTCTTAACATTGTGGCTGTGCTTATGCAACTGGCCTAGTGTAATTTTTGACATGTAGCTACAGGGCACAATTGAAACCATTATAAGGTAATGAAAACTCACACTGGATTTATATCATTAATCAGAAAAAGATGCCATGAATATACTGCCTTACATTGTGTTGCAATCATAATGGAACCACTTCAGCAGTCATAACCAGTCCTGCATCTTATTAGAGCACAGGGTAATTCACTAGTATTCTAAGCAATGCTAAAAGCCATTAATAGAAACTATACTTTTGCTTATTCTAGTCATGCATGGTTTGTTTCCAAAAATGAAAAAGAAAAAGTAAAGCTGCTTATTTACGTCAAATTTTGTAAAGGATAAAAACAATAACAACAAAAAATGCCTGTTTGCATGTTTGCGAGTTTTTAATGCATATCTGACATCGCAATGCTTCATGAGAATTTTTTTTACATTTTTAACATTTTCTTTTTGTGAAGTCTATTTTGCAAGATCCTTTTAGGTGGAATATTGTATTTTACTCTTCTCCACAGTCAAAAAAAAAAAAAATCAATAAAAGATTGTTACAGGGCTCTCAAATGTGCGCATTAGTATCTTAAAGGGACTGTACATCCAAAAATGAACTGTACTAACTCTTATGCTGTTCCAAAGCTGTATGACTTTCTTTCTTCTGCAGAACACAAAAGAAGACATACAGTGATATAAAGAGACTATACGTCTGCTTATTGTAGTTATGTATGGTTTTTAGAAAAACTACATAAAGCTGATTATCTATGCACTACATGTTCTGGAAAAAAATATCTATTTGCATGTTTGTGCACCTTTAATGCATACCTGACATTGTGATGCTTAATATGAAGCATGCTATGCCACCAATCAGTCATTTTTAGCACTGTGTTATTTTGTGCAGTCCATTTTTCAAGAGCATTAACTTTCACCGTATGAACATAAGACATCTTCAAGAAAGGTGCACCATCCCTCTAAGGTATTAATGTCCAAACTTTAGGAGTAAATAAGGTACAAAAGTGTTCCTTTGACGGTACTGTCCCAGTAACAAGATGATGTACCCCTAAAGTGCCATGAATGCCAGGTCACTAGTGGCACAGCATAAAATGATGTGTGTTGGGTGTATGCTAGATGTAGTTTTTATTATTAGCAATGCACTGCTGAAAAAGTAAATAAAGAAAATAGTGGATAAAGGAATGGTGAGTGAAGATGACTAGTAGCAAAAGAACTTGTGAAAGGCATTTAAGAGTACTAGTATTTCAGGACCAGTTGGAAATGAGAGAAGTCAGGGAGGGAAAAAGAAAAAAGGGGGGCAGAGGAGATGACTGGCCTCATTTAACCTCAGTCGTTATGTAATACAGTGATGGTGACTCACTCGGGTAGAATTTCTGCTTTTTTCTCTTTTTGCCACAGTTGCTCGGAGAACGTCAATGTTGAACTTTTTAAACTTTTAAACAATTTGTTGTGCACTGTTTATTTCTCTTAAATGGATACCAAAAAGTGACAATTCTGTCATCATTTACTCATTACAATTGAAACATTCTTTAAAATATCTTATCTTTTGTCTTATGCAAAAGAAAGGAAGTCATACATGACGTGAGCTTGAGTAAATGAAAAATTTTAATTTTTTTTAATCTATCCCTTCAAATGAGCGAGAAACTTTATCACACATGTACATTAGTATATTAGTTAGAAACTAATATGTACCTTTAAGGTACTAATATACACCCTTTTGGGGTCAATAAGGTACAAAGGTGTACTTTGTGAAAGAGTATTGCCGCAGTGTCAGATTTTGAGTGTAAAATAGCAACTTTTATGCAGCAGCAGTGAGAAGACATACAAGACCTCATGATTAAATCTCATGGACTCTGTATCCAATTTCCTTGTGAGTCACCATCCAAAAACATCTATGTGTAAGTGGGACCTCCCTGGCGCCATTTTGACCACGAGTGTGGGTTAGAATCAGCTTCAGACCCTCAGTGAGGTGGGTGGATGAGAACATGAGAGGAGAGGACATTGCGGAAATACTTGTTGTGGAGGTTGGTCTTGCGCAGATATGCTTGTTTTTGCTCAAAACGCATGGCATAAACATCTTGGCTCTGATTATCCACAGTTAAACTGAGCAACTTATTGTACTGTGTTGACATAGCCAGAGGACAGAACACAAACACCATAACATTCAACCTGAATTTCCCTCCTCTTCCCATTGCCAATGTTAAATACGGACAGCTGTGTCACTAATGAGAACTTTAAGCAAAATTGGAAAAAGATGTCAGCTTAACAGAAGACACATTCTCTCTTTTCTTATATCAATGAACATGCATCCATTTGAGTCTTGCTTTTTTATATCATACACAACAGAAGATGTAGAAACAAATTTGTTAAAACGGATACTAATTTGCATACTATCTAAATCTGTCTGCAGTAATAAGTGAGATCAGGTTGTCGCACAGGGAAGTTGACAAATTACCTATGTTTCATAAAGGGCAGATTAGGTTGGGTCAAGTTATGTGTTTTTAATGTTATAAATGTATGCAATTTATTAATTACAATATTTTTTGGTAAAAAATAAGATAATTTAGTATGCTAGCTACGTTTTTGCTGTTTCACGAATTCTTTCATGTTTCCTTGTTTTAGTTTTTAAATATTGCTTACAAGCTTCTAATGGGCAGATGTATGATAGTATGACAACATACCCCGCTATTGGTCAACGTGTGTTTAATGAACAATTTTAATGAACAAATTGCTTCCATGATAACTTTCTGCCTAAACAAAAATCCAAAGTATGATGAAAAGAAAAGAGATCTGTCCAAATAGCTGCCAAGGGAAGCACTAGCCTACGCTAAGTGACTTCTTTCATCACAAGTTAATTAGAGAGAGCCTGTTTGTGTGACTAAGAGAGTAATCTGAAACATTTCTAATATGGTCTTGTGAGTGGAAGCATCTGACCCTGTCACGCAGCTGAGGTTGTATGTGTGTGAGTGTGAGTGTGTGTGTGTGTGTGTGTGTGTGTGTAATGAGGCCTGGACTGGTCTAAATTTTAGGGCCATCAGTGAGACTTTACATCTCTGTGGTAAGTTTTCTGGCCTTCTCTCGTATAATATTAAATGAATGAAGCAAGTATTGTGTTGTGTTGATTGTGTGCGTGTAATGATGCTTCCTATAGGAAATGCTTTGTTTCGTTATAGCGCTTCTATTCTTCTGCTCCCCTGAATGGAAAATCACACACCATCTTCACACTGGCCCCCACCGCTCATGTCTCTTACTTTCTCTTTGTTTCGCTTTTATTCTTTCTACCTCACCCCCTTTCTTTCTCTCTGTGGGCTGATAAATTTAATGTTTTCCTGATGCCAGCTTTATTTCCACTCTGGCATGGTATACTTTAAAAAGGAAATATTCCAGCTTTCAGCTGCTTGTCCTGGTTTTCTATATACTCTTGTGTGTTTCCAAAATGTTTTCTCTGCTCTTGAGTGTGCTAGAAATTAGGTTTATCTGATTATACAGTATCTGATTATATATCAGATATAAAATGGAATAGTCAATGAATCTATTTTTATTTATAATTTATTTATATTTAATACTTAGCCTATATTTTATAATTAAACCAGAATGTCATAGAGACTTCGGCGTTGAGGCCTTTATAAGCAAACCAACTTCCTTCCAAATAAGCGCTTTTCCAACTTTGAGCCGAATGGGTTTGAGCATGATGAGAAACAGTACGACTATAAAACCATTCCAGGCTGTTGTATGTATAAACTTTTACCCAGGGGCGGACTTAGTGATTTGGTGGCCCTAAGCAAATTTCAGGTATGGAGCCCCAACACAATAACTATATGCACTTTTACGCCTAACCCTTATTTTGCTTGCTTTCTCTTTCTCTCATAGTTTATAACTAGTTTATTTACCCCTTCACAACTTAAATAATTAGTCAACCTGATGCTGTTCTAAAGCCATATTAGGCTACCTTATTTTTTCAGATCACAAAAGAAGACATTATTAAAAAAAATGCGTGCACTTGTCCATTTAATGAATTGTAAACTTCTTCAATCTTTTACAAAAAGGATTCAAATGTCAAAATTATCCCATGCAACTCGTTCCGTATTCCAAGTGTTCTTAAGGCATATGGTAGGGTTTGCTATGTAATTGGAAATGTAATTAAGAGAACTCAGCACCTGACAAAAACTCCGTTTTGAGCAGTGAGTCAACATTTGACGCACTCTATAACACAAATACACACTGGAGCATGTACCAAACATGTTTCGCCAATATCAGATGGGGCCCCTGATTCCACGGGGCCCTAAGCGGCCACTGACCTCGCTTATTGGTTAAGTCCGCCCCTGCTTTTACCTTTATGATGTGATCATCCTCTAGCTCGCTCCAAAGTTTACCTTCAGAATCACGCAAATGAAACCGTAACTGTGTCAACTGAACATTATGGCACGATTTCACAATGAAAACCATTTGACGCTATGGTGATAAAGAATATTAAATGACATTCTATTCAACTGGATTTTTCCCCTGCAACCCACCGTCCAATCTGACCTCAAACTAATTAAATGATCACATTTCACCATTCTTATCTTAAACACTGTCAAAGCAGTTTAGACTCAAAACGCACTATTAAGAGAACAGCCAAAAGAATTGTCTGTGTGTGTGTGTGTTTGTGAGTATCAACTGTGTGTTCGTTTGCGTGTGAGGTGGTTGTGTGGTTTTCTCTGTACACCTTGCCAATCGTGCCACTTCACCTCCACAGTGGCCACTGGCTGCATTAACTACAACCAGCCATTCATCTCTACTGACCTCTCAGCAGACTATCACAACCCATTTTAAAATTTCCACAGGATGTATAGTTTTTTTTTTGTCTTGCTATGCCATATACCACAGTGGAAGTTAGTACAGGGCACAGTTCAGATGAATGAAGCATTTATGCAGGCATTTTAACAATGCAGTTTAAAAAGCAGGTTATTTTCATAATTTACTACATCAGTCAGTTCAGGTAGTAGGCCTAATATCTATGCATAGCACCTACATTTGGAAGTTGCTGTCCATTGTATTTGTCCCTGCATCAATAGAAATACAGGTTACTTGTGCAAAACGATCATGAAATCAGTAGGCCTTTGCATTGTCTACGAAATGAAGGTGTATCGGGCACCTCCGAGATTAAAGCCCTGGGGTCTCTGTTAGTGTTAATGTGGCCCTGCTTGAACTGCCGCGGGATGTGCACCATTTACCTCCACTCACTTCTACAAATCCATGCTCATGTCAGAAGCCCACAGTCAGTGTTTGACCGATATTACCTCATACTTTTCATAAAGCAACTCTGAAACCTTATATTACAACGCTCCTCATATTACAGTCTTTTTAGGGTAAGTTGCTCTTGTTGCAGCAGTTGAATGTTGCTTTGCTAAATTAACGTAAATGTGTATTTCAAACTATATTTATCGCCTCTAAACATATTTTATTTTATGCTTCTATTTGTCTGTCTTTGTCTGCTTTCGTTATAGAAGTTGAACAGTTGAAACAGTCACCACATCAGCACACCCAAATCATGCCACATACTGTGGCAAAAAGACAAGAGAAGAATGAAAGGGTGGGACAGAAGCATGTAAAGATCAAGACTTCAGTGAGTGCGTTTGAGCTCAGAATGCTGTACACTTCCTGATTTAAATGACTGATTTATGGAAATGCACCCAAGGGACATTTTTCCCTGCGAGTTATGATACATCTGAGCAGACAATAGATGAGTCACAACCAGCCCATATTTGAATGCGGTTTAAAGTCATGCATGCACATCTCATGGAATTCCCATTTTAAAAATTCAGACAGTCTCTTGCATATGCGGTGTGTTCTGACATTGAGTTAGAGTAAGGAGATTAATGACTTCACATTAACTGATCCACAATATATAACATACTTAGACTACAAGTGGAAAGGTTAGACATGCCTACTCATTCTCGTCACCCACAACACAGTAAATGCACTCATGCTAGGAATATACTTTTCAATCTATAATTGTAAAACAATTGCACCGTTAAGGTGCTAATTAGGTACGATTTTCCTCAAATTATGACTTTTTTTCCAGGTTACATCATGTGGGGTGCAAGTACCAGAGGATTTCTTCCAAGCAAATGCCATCTGCTATGTGTAAACAGGCCTGATCGAGATTCTGTTTGTGTGGTTTGTGTGTGTTTAGGAACATGTGGGTGTGTTCACTCTTACATTAGACTGCTGTACAGGTGCAGAGGACAGGGACTGCACTCTGGGAAAAACAATATATACAGCAGAAAAAGAGGTGTCCCTGCAGAAATCCTCCAAGTAGCATGTTCGGAGGATCTATTAATATATAGTGAGGCCCAAACCTCTGTGACCACATTGAATTTTTTTTTTTATAAAACTGGAAGTAAACAGAAATAAAAGTTAATATGCTGCAGTATTTCTAGGTCAAATCAATTAATCAAAAAAAAAAAAAAAAAAAAAAAAAAAAAAAAAAAAAAAAAAAGGGGAAACATAATCATGAAAAAAAAAAAAAAAAAAAAAAGAGAGAGAGAAAAAAAAAAAAAAAAAAAATTTTTCCCCCCCCCCCCCTTTTTTTTTTTTTAAAGGACA
>NW_015505190.1:805435-816092 GCF_001515645.1 Sinocyclocheilus grahami | reverse complement strand
AAAAAAAATTAAATTGGGGAAGATTTTTTAGGGAAAAAAAATTAAAAAAAAAAAAAAAAAAAAAAGATAAATAAATAAATAAATACAAAATGGTGACACTGATCATGAGAATTTGTTTTTCATGATCATGTTGACCATGTTCTTCATGCGCTTTGTATTTTGAATTTCAAATCATTTACACAAACTTGTGGAGTTCATGCGAGTGCGGCTGCTTTTTAAGTAAAAGCAGGATCAAAGAAATTTTAATTATTCCCATAAATTGTTATGCTCATTTGCAGCTCTTTTCTTATCTTTACGTTATTTTTTTTAATCAATAAAACAAGCATTTGCATGACATGTTGCTTAATGTCTTGGCATATTCATATTCACTTTTAGAACTACAGTAATGTGAGAGAAGGATTAGGACTGGATGGCTGAAACAGGTTCAAACCTGCTCCTTAAGTATACTGAAACTATACTATACTAAAGCTGCTATTATGCAACAGTCTGATATATTACTCTCTTTGACTGGTAAATTGGGAATTTGAATATAGATTTTTTTTTATTACAGCTCTACATTTCATCTTGAGTCTGTAAATGTGACATATAACCGACTGATCACTGACAACAATCTTTGCTAGCAATTAAGCTTGATCTCCTAATCGAAATTGGCAAGTTATTTGCTTTTGCATTGCAGCAGAACTGTCAATTTGAATAAGTGTACATAAAATGAGATACTTCAAACAGAACTGCCTGCACTCCTGTCAGCACACCTCTGTTTGATCTAGGCCATTATGAAAAACAGAAATGGTAGGGCAAAGTGAATTGTCTGTATGCTTACATTTGGGGTTTGGAATACATTTTATTAAAACGTAATGTGACATTAATGTGCACTGAATGATTTAAAGTCTTTAGCCAAAAGGTTTAAGTGACTTTGACAAAAGGTAATATATACCTAATAGCAAATTGTGAGCTTTTCTTAAGGTTACTGCACATTCGTAAAACAGAGGTGTGACACAGAGTCATTAGTACGTTACAAAGCGATTCTCTTAAAAGAACATATTTGCATGCGTGTTTTCGTTGAGCAAGTAGGTCAACTGCATTAGAGCTTCATTCCACAAGTGTGCAAAATGTGAGTGTGTGAGTGTGAATTGAAGTGTCTACAAATGATCTTTTATAAGAATTGTATATATTAATTATGTGATAAAAAAAGTATACCATGGAGTGAAATCATGACCTCCTAAAATCCGTATAATATTAAAGCCTGGCATGCAATAATTTAAATAAACTTATGTGCTATACAGGTTTTTTTTTAAATTGCATGCAATTATTAATGTACATATATATTGTTTTAACATTAAAAAAATATGTGAAATAACATGAAATCATAAATGCCATCATTGGTAAAAAGATCACATACAAATGAAGTGGAAAAAATAAAGTGAGAAGTACATGAGTGATGAAAATAAGTTTTTATTGGTGTTCAGAAAAATAGATTACACTACTGCAAAATGTGTGTCTAAGTAAACTGTATTGTTCGTTAGGCAGAACAAGCATTTTTCACAACACTGTCTGTTGAGAAATGTTTCCTACTACATGAACTACTTTAAACCATTTTTTTTACTGTGCCTGTCTTACAGCATATAAAATGCAGCATTATTACACATCATAGAGAGGTACTTTAACACCTTGTTGAAGGTAAGTGTCTAGTGCCTCAGGAGTGTAAGGATGTGTGTGTTCATTTATCCTGACAACCCCTGCCCTTTCCTCTGCACTTATCCTTGCCGTGCTTCTTTGTGTAGTAGGCCTTGGCTAGGCCAGCTATACACTGACTGAATTCACGGAAGTTCACTTCACCATCATGGTTCTTATCCAGTTCTTCCATGACCTCCTTAATATTGTCTGGATCCACTTTATCCTGAGACAGACATAGAGGGAGGAATGTCAATGCTGTAATTACTTACATACCACTCATAGCTGTATCGCCAAAAAAAACAAAAACGAACTACAACTAGAGGAGGCTTTGTGTACAAGACACTAAAAAGAATGTTAGCAAGTGAAAGATGGATAAAATGAAGATCCTCATGCATGCATGTTATGACTCATTAGGGTAAACCGCTCTCATGCCAGTTGCCATGATAACAGTGCACAACATCCGCACAGCATTTAATTAGGAAATAGATTTGTTGCAACTTGTAACATGTTGAAGGTGTTCACTTCCTCCAACCAATAGCTTTCTTTCTCACAACTTCATATTTTTTCAATGCATCTCTCTAATTCTCACCTTAAATTCGGGACTGGTAATTTGGGCTTTGATTAGCTGTCCAAGTTCAGCATTACTGAGTTGGGTTTTCTGCTCATCTGTCCCTGCATATTCCTCAAACACCTCCACTATGGCCACGATGGCTTTCTCCAGCTTAGACATGTCTATAAGAAAGAAAACAAGAGAGAGAAATCATCTCATGCACTAATGCCAGTCAGCACCTCTTCATGCACATTAATCAACCAGAAAGTCTTTAGCCAATGCAATACAATTACATCTGTTGCAAAAATACCCACAGAATTATAGATTGCATTTCTATAAATTTCTTCTCTGTCCTATTTTTGTAGCTCTGTGTTTCCTGCTTTTTGCACTCTCATTTTCTCACTCTCTTTCTATTTTCTTTCACCTACCTTGAGTTTGGTGTGTTCCCAGAGAAGTTAAGCAGACGTTTTGCTGGAGTAAATCATCTGCTGCTTTTAAAGCACAGATTTTATACGCCACAGTACACACAACGGCAGGAATGATTCATTCTTTTGCTATGAAGGATCCGTAGCACACCCAATCCAGTTCTACGAGATTCACATGCCGTTAAAAAAATAAATTTTTGTTACACTTTTTAGCTTTAAAGATCATATTGTGATGTGTTTGACTCAGCTAGTTGATTATAGTAACTAATAAGTAAACAAACAAAATATAGGGGATTTCCCTAGTCAGACTGCATGGGGAATCTGAGTCATATTTTAGTGACTCTTTCGCTCTCTCTTCTGGGCGTTGCCAGGCCTGAACGCCATATTTCCATGTCTTTTTTCTGATGTGAATGGGCAAGCTTTAAACTTTCTTTTAAAAATGTTTCACATTCAGCATTTTGGATAAAGATAAAAGACTCATTTTGCAGCTATGACACTGTTGCTGATGTTTTCGTGGAGGTTTTAATCACAAGCTTCAAGTGAAGCTTCATGTTTGTAATAAACAGACATGCTTCTCCTCTCTAAATCTAGTCTTTATACATCAAAGAATGCCTGATATTTGCAAAATGGCCTTGTATTGAAAAGAGACTACATGAATGTTTGATCTGCAGCTGTACACAGAAATGCAAACAAAAATGAAGGCAGCTGCAGACAATGGTGCATACAATAGTGCACAAAACCACAGACAATGACTGCTCAACTGCATTAAAACTGATGACTACTCAGTGTGCAGCAACGGGATTATTCAGTATCTTCTTTAAGCTTTTCCTTTATGAGAGAAATGCTAAGACACTTACTCATCAGCCATGAGTGTCATAATATATTGATATTATAGTTTTGGTTCCTGAAAAAGTAAACACCTGGATAAACAGACCACACCCTTTTGAATTCACTTAACCGAACATACTTTTCACGGATGATAACAGAATATATATTTTTATCTTCATAAAAACAAACAACATAGTACATGTCAATGTCACAAACCTCTGTGACAGATCTGTAGACTGTGAAGGGTGTGCACTTTTAAGTGTGTGTTATTTAACCCTCTTTTGTTCAGGGCCAGTTCTTCTATACTGTATGGTAAGCATTTATGCACCTCCGGCGTTTTTACTGTAGTGCACAAACAAACACACCTAGACAAATATGCACACACACACACACACACACACCCACACACACACAGGTGTATAGGTGCCATAGACATGAGGATCCATCATGAACGATCATGCCTGGAATTATAATACGAAAAGGAAAATAAAAAATAAAATGCACAAAATAAAATCACTTTATATGATATCATGACACTTTAACATTAAAACTGATAAAGGGAAGCAAACATGTTGATGTTAGCGTTTCAGTTTTTAAAGCAATTCATCAGAGACAGATGTGAACAGTAATTGTGCTCTAAACTGCTGAGCATTTAGCAAACACCCACAGACATGTTTGATCTCATTTGTGGAGCTATTGTGGGGGGAAATAAGTGTTCTTTGTCTACGAGTTGAGAAATGGAAAAGGAGAAGTGGAGAATAGGAGGAGTTGATGTGCTCATGTGGTATACTGCTGACATCTAGTGATCACCTTCCTTAACTATAATTATAAGGTCTTGTGGCATATATTAACAATACCGGCTGGTAGAAAATTTTTCTATAGGGCTGTGAAATTTCAACAATTTCAGCAAACATCCCAGCATGATTTAATGTTAAACAGTTAACGTTAAAGAATAAAGAGTTAAGCTAACGGAAGTTAATGAATATTAAAATCTAGAATTTGAAACATATCTGAAATAAAAGGTCAATTAAAAGCTATATTTATATATAGCTTATATATTTATTATTAGTAGTAGTAGTATTAGTGTGTAGCTCAGGGAGGGCGGCGCCCCAGCGCCCTCTATTGGCCAGCCCCCTTCAAACACTTAATTTCACTTTTACAATAAATACATAAATAAAATAAAATAAAAGTGTCCTCGTGTCATTCCGTTTGTTTGTGCATCAATGTGAGAAGGCTGTATATGTACACATAATAATTATTAGTATTGTATCAATATACGTATTGTACTGAAGATCTTAACTATGTATTTAAAGTTCACACACATCATGTGCCTTACGGAGTAGAAAAACAAAACAAAACATGTTAGTGCTGTTGCCATGACCTCGTGTGGTTGACACACCCCAGAGTCATTCATGGTTGCTTTGCAACTCGACTGTTTACACGGATTTCAAACACGCCCACATACTGTCGGTGGTTGGTGAGGGGGAGGAGGGCTTGCACGTGTTAAAATCACCAACCAAATGTGTCATCGGGTTAACTATCATTTTAAACTCTAGATCCTAAAAGTTTATATGTACATTTTATTATACATATATATACTATGTAAACATAGCTTGTGCATGAGGTCCAGTGAGGGTACAAATCGTGAAAATTATGCTCCACTACAGATAGGCCATAACACACAAAGGAATGCATAAAATATTGATATGTTAGCGTTACATCTGAGTCAGAGCTGTAGAGAGAGAGAGTTGTGACAACTCCGTTCACTCCAATGGACCAGTTTTTTTTTTACAGCAATGGCGGATCGTGGAGCCGCTCAATAGTTCCCGGAAGTTAGCGCCCATACTATCAGCGCCGTAGAGATGCAGCAGAAAAGACTTTTAAAAGGTAAGACATTTATAGAACAAAATAGTATATTATCAAATATTAACATCTGAGGGGTGCACAAGAATCAAAAACATTGAACAAGATTAGTTTTCACTTAATAAAATATCTTCATTTATTTGGAACGAATTTATATAGAGGCTGAAGTTACCTTGGCAGAAGACCACGATGTCGTTTATATAGCAAACACGGACTTTTACCATGGTAACTAAAGCCTAAAATATGTTAACAAGGCAGGTACGGATAGCTGACCACATTAATCCTCAAATATTAGAGGATTTTATCTTTTAAAAACAACACTGATATAACTACATATGTATACTACGTATACATTATTTTATAAATAATGTAAATAAATTATTTTATTGTCTACTAATTACCAAAAATCACAGTTCTGTCTCTCCAACTCAATGTATTTCAATTGCCCGCTATGAACTTCCTGGAACTATTTGAGGTCTACATTTTGGACTTCGTTGACGCAACTCTCTCTTTCCATGGCTCTGATCTGAGTTAAATCGGTTTACTTAATGTCTGTTGTGTAAATGGTGGATTTAGATAAAAAAAGGATGAGAGCTGAACCTACCTTTATATTCTATAAGTAGAAAGCATTCAGAAACAACATTTATTTTTCATATTTGTATTAGTTAAAACTACCAATGTCAGGAGAATAAAAATGATTTGTTTAAATATATGTTTATACATAGTACATAATCATAAAAAATGTTTACTCCCATTTTCCCCAGTAAGACATAATAAATACTAATAATTAACAAAGAGTTTTTACCTGACTGCTCTTTGAATATCTATGAAGTCCCTGTAGTACCAATGAGTCTACCAGAAAATTATGTTTCCTTCAGTCTGGTTGCTCTTCAGGCAGGAATAAGTGTAATTAGTTTGAATTCAAATTGAACTTTATTGATGTTGTGAGTGTCTGTTAGAGATTCAGTCATTTGTGGGATAAGGCAAGGTTGTTCTGCAGCACTTCAGTCACCTCGTTAAATGAGACGTTTCATCTAATCTGTACCAATCAAGCAGCTGTTATTGTAACGTCTTTTGATTATCATCAGAACAGAGGAAATAAAACACAGAAAGGTACACAGAACTAAACATTCAAAAATATACAGGGTTAACAAATGTCATTCTCATCTCAAGCTAAATAAATCCTGTAATATGCTGTGTTTTGGGACATCATGCCTGCAGAAATAACAAGGCTGACCAGTTATTTTACTTTAAAGGCACTTGCGAAAAGTAAATATAATTTAATGATCATACTTCTTATAAGTTGTTTGTGCAAATAAGGGACAAAATTGCACCCATTTTCTAGAATGATCGATATAACAAAAATGTCAATTCAAACTAAGACATGACATCTTTATAACTTTGCAAAGAATTGCTGAATCCAGCTCCGAACTGCATGGAAGCAAAGGATGAAAAAAACAACCTGTATATAAACAAAGTGTTTATTTCTGTGGTGGAAGTTACGGGACTTCTGTGGGTGATTTATTTTGTGTCTAATGCTAATACTTACAAAGAGTTGAAAATAAAATTGAACAGCACTTAACAAAACTGAAAAACCATCCTCCTTTACATACATACAGCGAAACTGTAGTAACAACTTCAAATTGAGGCATGTGGCTTTTAATCTCTATTAACAAAATGACAGAACAGTCATCTTTTATTGCTTTTTGACACCCCCTGCCCCCTGCTTCTGCTTCATCTGGTAGAGCTGTTCACAGGCAATGGACAGGCCCACCACAAGAGACACAAACTCTTCAAAATTCACCTCTCCATCGCCATTAGTGTCCAAATCCCTCATAATCCTGTCTACAGCAGCAGGGTCCTTCTGAGACTGCAGTAGAAGAGACAAGAAGTACATGTTTAAAATAGAACAAATGGAAGCAGTTTTCCAAAGAAAATGGAAAAAGAGTAAAGTTTTAGAAAGATCTGAAAGATGAGCAGGGCCAAAAATTTTGCTACATCATAGCGGGCCCCGATCATCACAGGGCCCAAGCCAGTGTTTAGAGTTGCCCCGCCCTGGGTGTAGCAATAACAGATGGAATGTTGTACCTTCAGAAAGCTAGACAACTCTGTCTCCATCAGCAATTTGAGCTCTCTGCGATTTAATGTTGATGTATTTCCACTCTCTTTGCTCGCATAACGGTGAAACACTGTGATCAGCGTCTCCATCGCTCTCTCCAGATCAGACGGCATTGTGACTGTCTACAGTGAGAGATAATGTATTAGTTTATGTGAGTGTTTCATCCCTTAATCAAACTGAATATTGTGCAAACAGCCCATTGTTCTCCTTCTACCAGGCAGACTGAAACAGCAGTGGATTTTTCCATTTGGAAATAAGCCAAAGTGTGAGCAATACCCACCAACCGGCACGCCAAGTAGATGCAGTAAAAATTAAGGCATTTAATAACAGTATATGCTGATGCAAATCTTTCAATTATTTAAGTATTAATAGCAGTTGTATAAACTGAACTGTTATCTACCTGTAAAGTTTAGATTATATTACGTAAATGACGCTGACGTCCATAGAATCTGTGCATCTACACGTACGTCACATTCGGAGGCTTATCGTTAAGTATTTTCGTATAGTTTGGTCCCACTAACGCTTAACAAGTAGCCATAACTTACAATATTATGGTAGAACCTTTTCTCAAAAAGTGCTCTCAGTAGGTAACTAAGTTGTACTATGCTCTTATTTAAATGGCAAGTCGTTTCTGAATAGTAAAAGATTACGTACTTACGCTGATAAAATGCAGAGCGTCACCTGAAGATGAAAGAATGAACTGAATGTCCCGAGCAAGAGCTGGTCAAGAAGCAGAGCAGGAATTTATACCGGGGCTCCGCCCGAAAGATGAGTGTGAGGTTGGGTGAGTCTGGGGGTGAGGACTGTAATGGTAACTGTTTAGGGCTTAAAGCCACAGAAAACGCTGACTGGAATCTACAATCCAAACGTGAATTAGTGTATGTATGTAAATTAATATACTAATCCTCCTGTTAGAGATTTATGAATGAGAAATTCCACACTTAAACTTGCTGGAATATAAACACACCTTAAACTGGCCTAAGATGGTTTGTTGCTCTGGTTTCCTGGATTTAGGGGTTTTTGGTGGACAATAGTAAACCAGCTAAAAGCAGCATTCACGTCAATGCACTCATACTTATGTTGAACAAATGTTCAGAATATATGTTTTCACATCAAGCAGGAAGGAACAGCTCTCACTCCTTTCCACCATTTCCCAAGTGAGTGACTCAAAGCTTTCACAATGCGTCTTGCCTTAAAACACAACATGTCTTGCTCTCAATTTTGGACAGATGTCTGAAAAGGATACTTGCCAGGGCATTATTTTTGAGGGTAGGGCTGCTGATAAAGCTTGTTCCGGTCTGCAAAGTAGGTATGAGGGGATGTCTCTACTCAGCACACAGGATGTGCCTTTAACCATTTAGTCTATGTAAGAAAATGCACTCTCTCATACTTAAAGTCTACATCAACACAACCTCGGGGTGTGTTTGGCAAAATAATTACTGTGCACATACCAGGAAAGAGTACAGTATGTTTAGCTAGAATCCATGCATTCATTACACCACAGAACTAATAAATCAATATTTCCCCAGACAAAATAAAGAGACCGTTACTCAGACAACTTATATAGTTTATCCCTTTGGAAACTAAATGGAATCTCTATCAGTAGGACATGGGAAGGAAAAGAGGAAGAGAGCGACCGGTCATGGGTGGATGACACATGGTGTTTTGAGCAGGCCTGATTGCGTTGTCATAGTAACATGGTGAATTCCAAGCAAGTACAGCTCTGAAGGGTTTTCACTACCACAATTCTCTCAACATTCTTTTCAAGCTACGGCATGATGTTTTTTTAAGTGGCCAAACTAGTAGTTTGGTCCACAAAAGGCTAACACAGATATACATATATTCATAAATGAAAGAAGAATGGAAAAAAAGCAAGCTTTTGCAACTACAGCATTGATCCACTCAGAAAAGACATAAATGTATATTCAGGGTTTCTGCTGTTTTAATTAAAGTACATTTAAGACTTTTTAAGACCAAGTAAAGAAAATATAATAAATTGAATAGAGCACAATATGTCAATGGTCTGTAAATGTCTTGTATAAGCATCACTTCAGAGTTTGTAAATACAACTTCCAATATATCTCCTTTAGTTTTTAATACATTTTTCGTGCAATGTATTAAAGCCCAACCACTAGAATATGGAAATAATCATCAGTATTTTCATCTTCTGTTCCAGTGCAAATGTCTTAAGATTCTTAAATCAAGATAAATTTACTTGAGAAGCAAAATGACAAGATAAGAAGTCTTGTTTTATGAGAAATGTTTAATGTTTAATACAAGGTTTCATAACCCATAGACAGATATTTATGTTTTAAGCATAAACTCACTTAATTTTGTTCAATTTTTCAGAGCATAAGAATTCATATGTTCAGTTTGCATCTTAAGTAACTGTATCTTGATTTAAGGATGTTTAGATATTTGTATTGGAAAAGTGCATTCAACATTTAATGGCATGACTGAATTTCATGTAAGACTTTCTGCCCTGGTTTAAGGCCTTTTTAAGCCTTAATTTGTCTAAGGACAAATTAGCACTTTCTAAGACCTTTTGAAGACCTACAGAAACTCTGATGTAAAATAGACTTCCATGAGTTTTGTCCTTCTGAAAATTCAGTGCTTGTGTTCATACAGCCTGCAGAACGATTTCAGCCAATCACAGCAGTTTCACAACTATCTGGTTGTAATTGAAACACATTGAACAAATATTTGGGTGCGCTTCAACTGGTAGAGGCCCATATTTTTTTTTTTAATTCCATGCCAATTTGATCCTTATCTGCAGTTTGTCCTTTTAAGGACTGAGTAGATTAAATAGAAAGTTTTTTGTAGGGTGAACATTTTTTTCATTGTGAGGCCTTAGGCACTTAGCCAACACAGTTTAGCATACATAATGGGTGGAGAACCCAGAGCGATGAAAACACTTTGCGGGTTAAGGTGCGGTCACAAAAGTTAGCTCCATGTCTGCATGGGAAGCTTTTACACATCCATACGAGTCTCCCGATTTAACAGATTCCTATTTCTGACTGGTGGTTTTAATAAACAGTATGGCTGTTTGTATGTGTTGATGTTTGATATGCACATCTTTCTCTTGATATGCAAATGTTCCGACCTTTATGAGTCATGACTAACCTATTTCCATATTGTTGACCTTACAAGAACTCCATAGCACAATCCATAATCAATTTCAGTCATTAAAATGGAATA
>NW_015505190.1:803790-804657 GCF_001515645.1 Sinocyclocheilus grahami | reverse complement strand
ACATCATAAATGTTTTTACTGTCACTTTTGATCAATTTAATGCATACTTGCTTAGTTCTTTAAAAAAAAAAAAAAATCTTGAGCCCAAACTATTGAATGGTAGTGTATAGTGTATTCGTCTGAACTTTCTGCAGGCTAGGAAGACGATACACCAGACAATATCAGTACAGCAGAAGGTTTATGAACAGTCTTGTGCACATTCTTTCTCGCACTTACTCTCTGGGAAGATTTTGGCTTGGAAGCCTTTGCCAAAAACAAGGTTCTCCAGGTTACTGAAAGCCTGTAATTGCGGGTTAAGAACTAACAGAAAACAGATGCGCAACACTTAAATAATGTTGAGGTTACACAAACTAGGGCTGTATGCATGACAAAGCTGCAGAAGGATACAGTAAGAGAGCAGACAAACAGCACAGATCCCAGGAAGCCCCCCAGGATGGTCAGCCACTCTGAAGAGCCCAGCTGCCGACTGAACATCTGCATCCCTGCAAACACCAGCACTGACAGCAGACTGGACAACACCAGGGACGTGCTTGTGTTCACCGCTAAAGAAACAGAGAGAAAGACCAGTCTAAAAATCTAAGAATATTATTACCAGTCACGTTACTATTATTTTTCATTCATATTATTTATTTAAAAGAAAGATTTAAAAATATATATATTGTTAAATTTGCACTGAGATTAAGTTTAAACTTCTCTGGAATGTATTTTAATTAATTCTACTAAGAAAGAATTCTGAAAAAAATAAGCGTATTGTTTTTGAAGGATAACGTTGACATTTGGTTCCGCGACGGAAGTGTTCATTACGGAAGAATTCTAATCGGGAACGAGAGCAGAGAGCGATAACAAACAAACAAACAAACAAACAAA
>NW_015505190.1:801599-802317 GCF_001515645.1 Sinocyclocheilus grahami | reverse complement strand
TGTTTTTCATAGCCAAATGTAAGATAGCGTTAAAATAAATAAACACCCCATTCTTTATTGAGAGCATGCATATCATTTCCTCGGAATGTAGGGGGAAACACCTGTAAGCAGAAACCGAGTAGCTGCATTTTTCATCCTTTTCTTCTTACTGACACGCATGTAGGCCACGGCTGATTTTCCTCTGCTATTATATGATGCATTTGCTTTCACTCGCGTAGGCCTAATAGCTATATAACAGAATAGTACGCGTGTTTATTTCACCGTTAATTCAAGATTGAATACCGGCCTACCTCAGAACCGTATTGACGCATGTCAGATCAATTTTTTAATGACTTGAAGGAAAAACAGAGAAGCCTTTTTAAATCCAAGAAAAGGTAAAAGGCCTTATGACAGGATGCATGTTGCCATAGAGACGGGATGCAAGAGCGCGGAGGCCTCGAGAGCCTCTGTGGGAAACCACTGCGTGAGGGGCACGTGGAAAAAAGACGGATAGGCGAATGTAATTATTTGAATGGCTTATTGACTAAATGAAATGTATATGCTGTCAGCTGTGGGCAAAATAATGACCAGAAGCTGAACACTGTCTCCCAGGCTGGTTTAGAGGGGTTTATGGCAGGCAGGCTTCAAGATATTCTTGCTAACCAGCTAAACTAGCCGCGCATCTGTCTGCTAGGATGAGTGTGCCAGCATTTTCTTTGCATTTGAATTGAAGCAAAAA
>NW_015505190.1:797408-800787 GCF_001515645.1 Sinocyclocheilus grahami | reverse complement strand
TCCATAGCACAATCCATAATCAATTTCAGTCATTAAAATGGAATAAAGAATTAAACTCCAAATATAACATCTTTAAAATCTACAGTGCTTCAAAAACAAATAAAACCATGACATTACACATATAACATCAAGAGTTAACTATTTTTTGTCAGGATATGTGGCTTTGATCTATGTCTATAAATATCAACATAATGTTTGACTGCATGTTTTCTTCTGCTAATTGTTTGTTTATCTCTGTCTCTTTCTCTGTCTAGTCCAATATGAAGAGCATAGAGCGAGAGCTGCACTGTCCAGTGTGTGAGGAGATGGTGAAGCAGCCGATAGTGTTGCCTTGTATGCACAGCGTGTGTGTGCTGTGTGCAGCAGAAGTCTTGGTTCAGAGAGGATACCCTCCACCCGAACTCCCCCCAGAGCCCAACACTCCCACCTCAAGCCCCATCACACGCTCTCCCCGACAGACACGCCGGCCTCCACCCAAAACAGACCGTCTAGACCGGGTGATCAGAACAGGTTTGTGTGTTCATTAACAGACACCGAGATCAAGTGTGCTGACATTTTATTAAATGGCATTTTGGGACGCTTGATTTTGATTTGTCAATCAATTGGTAACTTAAGTATTTTTATAGTGAACACTAAACTGTGCACTATGCCATTAAAATGTTTGGGTCGGTAAGATTTGTTAATGTTTTGCTCACCAAGTGTGCATTTATTTGATCCAAAATACAGTAAACATTGTAATATTGTGAATATATATTCTATTTTAATATATTTTAAAATGTATAAATACAATATTTTTCTAAAATTATTTTGTTATTTAATTAAACTTTACATATTTTAAAAACATTTAAATGTTGACAACTGCATAGTTTGGATTACATATGATTTCTAAAACAGTTTGAGTAATTATATTGCTTTTTATTTACTAAAATAATTTTAACTAATAAAATAATAAAACATGATAGCATGTCAATTTAATAATTTATTTGTTATAATTATAATATGTATATAAAAATTTAATTAAACAATGTATTTTTTAAACATTTAAATAGCATTTAAAATGTTGGCATAACAGCATAGTTTTAGCTCTGTGCAAATGTTTATAATGATACTGCATCATTCAGATGTATTGCATCTGTGCAACACTTTGCAGGTGCGTGTGTGTTTAAATATAGCAGCCGTCGTTATGGGCTGATTCTGAATGCGTCAGCACACAGCGGGCCTCTGGATTCTGTTCTCTTTCGTCATTGATTAGCTTTTCCTTTCTTCTTCCTGGCTTAGATTTATTGGGGCTTAAAGAAGCTTTAATGTTGGAAACAGCTTTTTCGAACTGTATCTCTCTCTCCCTTTTGTGCAGTGTGTGGGACACATCCAGGACGCAGGCGTAAAGACACCCCACCTGTGATCATGCTGTTCCCCTGTCCCACCTGCGGAAAAGATGTGGAGCTGGGAGAGAGAGGGCTTGCAGACTGTCTGAGAAATCTCACGCTAGAGCGCATAGTGGAGAGGTCTCTCACACGCAAACACACTTCCTCAGAATTCCTGCTAAATTAAAAATTAATTTCAGTATCTGTGCTGTACAATGCAGAAATGTTGTTCTACTGGTTTTGAACACTTGAGATGTTCTGAACTTGCATCTATTCATAGGCACATCACCAAAGAGATTGATAGCTCACAGAGTACGTGGACCAATGAAATCACTACTGGCAGAGCAAAATGAAGTGGAGAAATGGAGGAGACAGAAACATATTTAGTTTCTTCCTTCCAGTAAAGAGCACGCATGACTCCCATTCTGTACTTGAGTAAAAATTTTCTCAAGCAATTAGCCTTAAGCTTTTAAAACCACAGTAACGCTGTGTACTTTCAGTTATAGCTTTCAAAAGCAAGAGTAAAAATATTTAACTCAATAATGAAAATGTGATTCAAAACCTGCAGAACTTTCCTTCCTCCATGGAACACAAAAAGAGAAATGTTTGAAGAATATATTAACCAGAGTGAACTGAGTTCCTAAATAATAATTAAAAAAACCTCCATAAAAGTAACATAAAACCAGTTATGCAATTTATTCCAAGTATTTAGTTTTATGTGAAAAACAGACTGACATTTTGATATTATTCTATGTAAATTGCATCAGCATCTTTTAAAATATGATGCATTTAGTTGCAACACATCAGGTTTGTCATTTTAATGTTGTGATGTCAATGTGATGTGACCAATTATTATTATTATTATTATTATTATTGTTGTTGTTGTTAAATCGTGGCCACTATTGAGCTACATTAAAAGTAAAATACATTAAAATAATTAATTAGTATAGCGTGGCCATGATTTCATTAAAACGAGGAAACAAATGAGTTCAACATGGACACAGTCCTGTGAACTTATTCTTAAATCATAGAAACAAGATCTATTTTGTCATGTGTGGAGCTTCGTACATGACTGATCGTGTCTGATCGCACAAGATGTGTTATGGAATGTAAAAACAAAACATTAAAAAGACATTTAAAATATGTATGTTAGATTGTTAAACTATTTAAATAAGGACATGATGTTCATTTTAACATCTATAATAAATAAAGTAAATCAAATCTAAAGATAGGTAATATATCAGTCTCTCCTCTCACATCAAGGGTGAACACTTGAGGGTTGAACATTTGTGAGAAAACTGGGGATCTGAATGCTTTGGAGAGCTGAGATGCATCTATATATACAATACACCACCCACACACACATGCTAGAATGTATGTGCACATACAAATATATAATACAATTAAACAAGCATGCATACATGTAACCCAAGCCATGCGTGTTTACTTTTCAGATGAGCCTGATGTTGTTCATTTCGAATGCACAGTAGATGACTGATGTCTTTCTTTGTTCACGTGTGCAGGTACAGACACACAGTGAGTCTCGGCAGCATGGCAGTCATGTGTCAGTTCTGCAAACCTCCTCAGGCTCTGGAGGCCACCAAAGGCTGCGCTGACTGCAGGTCCAACTTCTGTAACGAGTGCTTCAAGCTGTACCACCCCTGGGGCACACCGCGAGCCCAACACGAACACATCCTGCCCACACACAGCTTCAGACCCAAGGTAAAAGCACACAGGACCATTCTGAGAGAGGACCAACACTAATGTACCACAAACATAAAGAGAGAGAGTCTTTGAGTCAAACCATAAATTCCTGTGCTGACATTTAGGTTCCACTTTTTTCACACCTGCCAGTGTTTTGAAGAACTTGACCAGCAATATACATTACCATTCAAAGGAATTTTTGAACAGAAATCAGCAGTGATGCATTAAATTGACGAAAAGTGAGAGAATAGACATTTATAATGTTGCAAAAGATTTGTATTTCAAATAAATGCTGTTCTTTTGAACTTTCT